>NC_028647.1:29546662-29563431 GCF_001406875.1 Solanum pennellii | reverse complement strand
TATATATATATATATATATATATATATACATATATATATATATATATATATAACCATCTAAGTAGAATGCAACATCTTGGGTTCAACCCATACTTCATTGCGATAAAGGCCTTATATAGGAATATACAAAGTCAACAAAGAAAGAGAATGAACTAAATCATCTTTAAGACTAAACAATATCAAATAGGAAGATAGTGACATCATCCTCGAATGGTGAGGACCTACCGAACACTAGGGGAATATCCAATTAGTCTTAAATGTCCTTTAACTAAGCTCAAAGGCCGGATCCTACAATTTGTAGTAAACATAAACATGAGGTTAGTAAGCATTTGTAGTAATTATGAGTATATGCACACAAAACAATTAATATCATGCTAAAGGGGACATTTTTTCAAATCCATGCCAAAGTACTTTAAAAAACCTTATGCCCAATCAAGAACTCATATAAGCCAACAATCACATAATCCATAAGTCAAACCCATGTACGACACAAGACCAACCTCAACAAGTAATAGTCAAGTAAACAAATACAAGAATTAATAACATCATAATATAAGTAAGACCCTTACTCATAACCCACTATTTATCCTACAAATGTAATGAACAAAGCCACATAACCTTACTCAATTAAGTAAACCAAACAAATGATCACAAATAATGCTTAGCTCAACATAGCATGCCTAGCTCAACATAACATAGCATTCATAATAACCATCATCATATTAAGCAATATAGACCAATAACATGTTCATAATGAAACTAACATCATATAGGATCATCGACATGTAAAGTCAACATAAGCATAACATTTACATTATAAGAGCATTATATCATAAGAACATTTTCTAGGACTTCCATCAAAGCAACTAGTGCAATGCCAAGATAGAGTCCCATACCCCCACCTAGATTAAGCCAACCTCTCAAGTCACCCTATCTAGAGTTCACATCATTACTCATTTTACTTTCAGGAACATTTGTCTTAAGTGACATAGACTACAAGATCTAAGTGTGGAATTTGGTATTGTAATACCTTACACCGATGGAAGGTGGTCTACTAGCCAAAGTAGAGCCAAACATAAACATAGCTTTCTAGGTGGATCCACTAGCTAGTCTTCCTATGGGGGTAATATAGTTCAAGAACTAGGAGATATGTATTGAACCCTCTACATTCTTATTGGCATGGGAGCCTCATCTCATGAGAATCCATTGGGTCAGTGTCCCTTATAGGGAGTCAACAACTCATGCAGAACTATAGGGTGAATATTCCTCTACAGGAAGCCAACACCTCTCGATGTCAAGTTCACTCGGTGCTATGCTAAGTCCCTTTTTGAAATGTCTTTAAGACTTTATTAATCATCATATCTTAGGTCATATGGTCTCATCCCTTGTATATACATTGTCATTAGATCATTTGGAATTGCATGAGTATATCCTTTCAAGGTAACCCTCATATGTGAGATTAGCATATTATCATCATTATTTCATAACAAGGCACATAGGCAAGTCATCACCAACCTTATATCATTTCATCTAAGAAAAATCTCACAATCACATAGTCAAGACATTTCAATTAAACATCATACCAATACCTATGTAGGCTATTCACAAGGTATATTTCAATTGAACTACATCACCAATCACAAGCCATCATACTTGAAGTAAAGGTTAGGATCATGAAGACTTACCAAATTTCCTTCAAAATCCATAATCATGGTCTTACCATCAACCAACCAATTACATCCAATAATAGGTGTAGTAATATTAGTCAGTAGTAATTAATACAAGAAGTAGGTCAATTGCATCATCACTATGACAATTAACATGAAATCATAACATAGGATAAGGAGAATTAGTGTTCATCATGAATTCATTAATAATTAGATCCAATCCCAACCATACATTAATTAGAATAGATAAAAACAAGTCTAATAATCAATTCATTCTTCAATTCCCATCAATTCATGACCATGATCCAAGATTTGGAAAATTGGGGAGTGAACATGATCAACATGAAGTTTCATCAATTAACATAAATTAATCAACAATATATACTCAACTAGTCATAGGAATCACAATTCATTATCAATTTGAAGTTTAGAAGAAACCCCATTAGAATTGGAAAACCCCATGGAATTGGGTAATTTAGAAATAAACTTTGAGAGGACCTCTTGGGGAAAGAAATTTCAAGAGTGAAGAAATCATACCCTAATGAAGATTAATCCATGAAATTCAAGTGAAACCCTAGATAAATTGACCTTCTTCTTCAAGCTTTGTTCGTTCTTCAATTGAGGAATTTGGGGAAACTGTAAGTAGAGAGATGAGAACTTTTGGGTTTTGTTTTGGGAATTAGGTTTGGGTGAGTGAAAATGACTTTAAAATGACCCTTAGGATATGTAAAATCAGCCCCTAAATTACCCAAAACACCCCTCACTTAAATTGGTCTTTTTGTGAATTCTAACTGTCGAAAATACGATTTTACTGAATCTGGAAAGTGGACTGCGTCACAGGGCCAACACGCATTTTATTTCCCAAAAATAAATTCTGGGACAGTGAGGTACGTGTGGGCTGTGCATCGCACAGCAGCCCACTAATTGTTGGCTTTCACAGGCTGCTTTGGCAGCCTGCCCACCCATGTTGCGGTCCTCATCCATGACCTTCGTATGGTCCTCGGGGCGTCGTTATTGGACGTTTAGAACCTCTTTACTAAAATCTAAATAACCAAAGTTTTTTCCATGTTTTAGGCTTTATTTGACCATCCGAAACCATCCCCAAACATAGCAATGTCAATTACTTCAATTAGGCTAGTTTCCGGATGCCATTGACATCCTTTGACGTCTTGGCTCTAAAACTTCTCGTACGACTTCTAAACATTATTTTAAGTCATAAAACAGTATCTTAACCTTTAGACACTCATGTTAGGCTCTATATGAGGTATTGAATTTTCAGAGTATTACATCATTCCCCCTTTAGGAACATTCGTCCCAGAATGACATTTAAACTTTAAAAAAAATGAAAGGATAGTGTCAAGACTAGCATCCCAAACAACACTATACAACATCGTCAGGAGTTACAACTCAAATAAACACAAAAATATGGCATTTACACAATGACTCAAAACATCAATTTCAACATATAAGGCTCAAAGTCATAACATGAGGAATTTCCTTCTAACAATAACAACATGATCTCAACATATCCTTAAAGAGTCAATTATGCCAAAGTTCCTTTCTCAACATATAAACATGCTAACTATAACCTCATGAAGCCAACAATTTACCAAATACACAAATAAGTACTGTTCAAGCAAAAGAGCATCTTTTCCATGATAAATTATTTTAGTATAAATCTTTTACCATAAATATGCATATCATTGCAAAACAAGTCAAAATCACATTAACTCATTATTTTTATAATTAATAGTAATAACTTACCTGAATTAGCAAAGAGATAAGGGTAACAGGACTTCATGTGCCTTGGCCGCCCATGTTGCCCCTTCAACTAGGTGGTTTCTCCATAGAACTTTCATGGAGGTCGCCTCTTTGTTCCTCAACTTATTAACTTGTCGATCAAGGATTTGAACCGGATTGTCTTCATAGGAGAGGTTCTCATCCACTTCAAGACCTTCAATAGGAAGAATGGACTCGGGATCACCAATGTATTTCTTAAGTATGGATACATGAAAAATCGGGTGAATCGAAGATAACTGACTAGATAATTTCAACTCGTAAGAAACCTTGCCCACTTTTTGCAAAATTTCTTAGGGACCCACATATCGAGGACCAACTTCCCCTTCTTGCCAAACATCATCCCCCTTTTCATGGGTGAAATTTTTAAGTACACTTTATTGCCTTCTTTAAACTCTATCTCTCTTCTTTTATTGTCGGGTAAGACATTTTCCAGCTATAGGTTGTTTTCAATTGGTCCCTTATCAAATGGATACTCTTCAAAAAATAATAAACCTAGTCGGGACAAAAAAGTGAAAACTCACCAACTCCAAACCACCCTACCAGAGATCTACATCTCCTAACATACAAATCTTCAAAAGGATCCATGGATATGGATGAATGATCCATGGATATGGATGAATGGTAACTATTTTTATAAGAGAACTCCGCCAAAGGCAAGTGCTCATCCCAACTTTTCTTGAAGTCGATGACACAAGATCTAAGCATATACTCAAGAGTTTGAATAGTACGCTCTGCTTGAGCATTTGTTAGGGGATGAAAAGCGGTGCTCAACTTTACTCTTGTACCCAATCCTTTTTGAAATGATCTCCAAAACCTAGATGTGTAATGCGCGCCCCTATCTGTTATGATGTATAACGGAATACCATGAATACTCACAATCTCATGTATGTAGAGCTTTGCATAATCCTCCGCCGGGTCAGTGAACTTAACGGGAATAACGTGAGCGGATTTGGTCAATCTATCCACTACTACCCATATTTAGTAATGTTGCCTTCAAGTCTTTGGCAAACCCACTATAAAGTCCATGTTAATGTCTTCTTACTTCAAAGTAGAAATTTGGGATCTCTTGAAGTAAACCAGTCGTATTTAAGTGTTCCGCTTTCACTTGTTGGCAATGGACACTTTGCAACAAAATCCGCTATGTCCTTTTTCAAGCCATCCCGCTAAAACACTCCTTTAAGGTCATGATACATCTTAGTAGAACATAGATGAATTGAATAACGGGACCCATGAGCTTCCTCAAGAATCCGGTTTTTCAAATCATCAACATTGGGTACACACAACCTATCGTGATACCTCAAAACACCATCCCTCCTCACAAGAATGACTCATTAAGCTTACCAAGAACCGATTCTTTCAACTCCATCAATGCAAAGCCAAGGTGTTTCTTAGACTTCACCTCCACCACCAAAGACGATTCAGAGTTATGGTGCACCATAAAGCCACCATTAGGGGAATCTTCCAACCTTATACCCAAACGAGCCAACCTATGAACATATTTCACTAGGTATTTCTTGGTTTCTTTTCTATGGAACACACTACCCATAGTCATAGAACTTAGAGCATCCGCCACCACATTGGCATTGTCTGGGTGGTATATAACACTCATATCATAGTCTTTCAACAACTCCAACCATCTCCTTTGCCGGAGATTAACTCCTTTTGTGTAAATACATATTGGAGACTTTTAATGGTCTATATACATATACATATGGACCTATAAAGATAATGTCTCCAAATGTTCAAAGAAAACACTACCGCCGCAAACTCAAGGTCATGAGTTGGGTAATTTATTTCATTAATCTTAAGATGCCTATAGGCATAGGCAATAACCTTCCCATGTTGCATAAGAACACATCCTAACCCAAATCGAGATGCATCACAATATACAACCAAACCCTCATTTCCCTCCGGTAAGGTCAACACCGAAGCGGTGGTAAGAGTATGTTTCAAGAATTGGAAGTTTTTCTCACACGCCTCCGACCATTCAAACTTCACATTCTTTTGGGTCAAGGTAGTCAAAGAATATTCAATCGATTAAACCCATAAAAAAACTCTCTATAATAACCAGCAAGACCAAAGAAACTCCTAATGTCGGTTGGAGCCAATGGTCTAGGCCAATTCTTGAACGCTTTGGTCTTTCTCGGATCGACTTCTACGCCCACACTAGAGATGACATGCCTAAGAAATGCCATTAAACTCATCCAAAACTCACATTTGCTATATTTGAAAAATAATTGATGTTCCTTTAGGACTTGCAAACCACTCTTAAATAGTCTAGATGCTTACCCTCATTCTTCGAATATACCAAGAGGTCGTCAATAAACACAATGACAAATGAATCTACGTAACTTCGAAATACCCTATTCATAAGGTCCATGAATGTCGCCGATGCATTTGTCAACCCAACCACCCTAAACTCAAAGTGACCATATCTTGTTATAAAGGCCATTTTGGGAATATCCTCATTTCACACACTAAGTTGGTGATATCTTAACCTCAAATCAATCTTAGAAAGTATGTTGCCTCTTGGAGTTGATCAAACAAGTCGTCAATCAGAGGGAGAGGATACTTATTCTTAATGGTCACTTTGTTATGTTGCCGGTAATCGATACACATTCTAAGGGACCCATACTTCTTTTTTACAAACAAAACAGGAGCGCCCAATGGGGAAATACTAGGTTGTATGAACTAATTGTCTAGTAAATCCTTGAGTTGAGCCTTCAACACTTTCAATTCATCCGAAGCCATCCAATAAGGAGGAATTGAAATGGGATTTGAATTCGGTAGCAAGTTAATACCAAAATCAATTTCCCGTTTGGGAGGGATTTCGGGTAGATTATTTAGAAAAACCTCCAGAAATTCCCTCACTATGGGGACCATCTAATTGGGAGGAAGCTCGGAATATAAATTTTTGACTTTTACAATATGGTATACGCACCCTTTAGAGATCATTTTGCAAGCTTTCAAACAAGATATGATTTGACCACTAGGAATAGAGTTTCCCCCCTTCTACTCTAACACGGGTTCATTTGGAAAGTTAAACTTCACCACTCTTGTTCTACAATCTATAGAAGCAAAGCAAGCATGCAACAAATCCATACGCAATATAACATCAAAATTGACCATATCAAGTTAAACTAGTTCAACATAAGTAATTCTATTGGGCAACATTATGGGACAATTCCTATATACCCTTTTTGCAACCACCCACTCACCCACCGGGGAAGACACCATAAAAAGTTCATTCAAAATATCGGGCAAAATATCAAACTTACTAGCTACTAAAGGAGTAACAAAAGACACATTGTTACCTGGATCAAGTAAAGCATATACATTAATACAGAAGACTTGTAACATACCGGTCACCACGTTGGGAGAACTCTCTTGTTCACCCCTAGAACGGAAAGCATAAAACTGATTCTTCTTTGGAGGATCTACTTTTGAACCCACTTGCTTGTTCACTCCCCCTGTCTTGACCCATAAAATTAGGAAAATCTCTCACCTTGTGACCCCTTTTCCACACCTAAAGCAATTTCCCATTCCCACTAAGCACTCACCCACATGACCCTTACCACACTTGGAACAAGCAGGCTTCTCACTAGGTGAGTTTCCACCCTTATCTTTTTGGGATTTACATTTAATAACCTTATTATCACAAGCCTTAGGTAACTTATAAGGAACTTTATTAGATAATCTCATCTTGAACTTAGGATTTTCTTGAATGTCAAGCTTATCCTTTGAAGAACCACCATTAAAAGAACTTTCTCTATTGGCATCTCTACTCTTTCTCTCAACTCTTGTTTATTCCACTTGTTTAGCATAAACCAAGAGACGAGAATTATTCATATTATCATGTAGTATAGCCGAACGACATTCTTCTTTTAGGTCATCCGACACTCCTGTCGCAAAGCAGCTCATTTCATCTCTCAGATCGGAAAAAAACGAAGGAGCATACTTTGACAATTTAGTGAATTTCAAAGAGTATTCAAGTACACTCATACATCCTTGATGAAGGTTGATGCATTATTCAACCTTATCTTCTCTCTTTTCCCTTGGAAAGAACCTATCAAGAAAAGCCTTCTTGAAAATCTACAATGTCACAGGACCATCCCTCAAAGGCCTATATTCTCTTCATTAGATGTACCAAGTTTGGGCCACATACTTGAGTTGGCAAGTGGTTAACTCGACCTTCTCACTAGTAGTCAACCCCATATCATAGAGGATCTTGAAGGTTTCATCAATGAATTCTTGTGGGTCTTCCTGAACCTTGGACCCATAGAAAGTAGGGGGATTCATCCTCGTGAAATCCCTCAAGTGAGAGGCCTTGGTGCTAACTTGTTGGTTTCCTCGGGGTACAACCTCCCAGTTTGCTTGGGCCGTCATAGCTTGAGCTTGTGTAGTGACGGCTTGTGCTTGGGTATTAATGTCTTGGACCATTTGGAGAAAGGCAGCCCTTATGTCACAATCCATCATGGCTGGAGGATTGGCCGGAGCTTGATCATCAATAACTACTTTCTCAAGAGGATGAACTTCATCAATAACATAGAAGTAACTCATAATACAATACAAGTATAGCATGCATCTTTTACATTAAAGCATATAAGCATTTAAGAGTCAACATTCTTCATTAGCTTCACTACATTAAGACAGCCTTCATTCATTAGATATTAGATTAAAATTATTCATTAACACATCATCAGAAGATCACATTCAGTCATTAACATTATAAGAAACACGCCATGACTTATGTCTATTAGTGCAATGTATAGATGGCGTCCTATACCACCACCCACACTAAGTAATACATCGTTAAGAAGCCATACATAAATAACATTTTTTCTGAGGGTAAGATATAACCGACATTGAATATGTGAGCTTTACATAGAATCTCGGTGCCAGCCTTACCATATAAAGAGATACCTACTTGCCTAAGGTAGGACCATCGTTTCTTTATCCTTAAATGGAACCACTAGCTAGACCTATGTAGGAACATAGTTTAAGGGAAAGAGAGATTAATACTTGATACCCCATATCAACTCATGAATGAGCATCCATCTCAAGAGATTCCTATTTAGTACCCCTCCTCAACTCACGGATGAGCACTCATCTCAAACCATATCCTCTCGGTGCTTAGCATCAATCCCCAAATAGTACATTGCGTTCATTACATTAGTTCATCATGGGATAAAAGATTGCTACTAGATACCCCGCCTCAACTCTTGGATGAGCATCCATCCAAACCAAACATTCATTAATTCATTGGAAAGATCATAGATTCAAAGATGAAAATAGTTTCACCTAAGAACCCCTTTATTGTGAGAAAATACTTTAACAACAGTTCATTATCATTCGTAAGAGAACAAATGAGAATAGCCTTTCAAATAGTACTTCGTCATTAACATTATCATTGAACTTCATTTATTCATCATTCAAGTGTGTATATATGTATATGTGAGAATAGACTTTTACATAATCACCATTAATCACAAGTGTTAATACACAAATAACATTCAATCCTAACACAATTAGCTTCTAAACATGATCATTATTTATTCATTTAGATCACACACATGCTTTACATCATCATTATACATTAACCTCCACATGTAGGACTCGAGGAATATATCCATTACTTCAACAGAACAATATGCATAGTAAGTAAAAACCTCCACCTTTTAAGTAGATCAACATATCTAGCACAAGTCTACTTCAACATGAAATTAGACCATAAGTTGCCCTTTCAAGGCCATGATCAAGAGTTACCAACACACCAAAAATTCACTTCAATTAAAGCATGTATAATGATAACATTCAACAATCTAAATAAATTAAGGCATAATTAATCAATACTCATTCTTGATCATCAAACACACTTAATAAAGCACAATTTAGGAATTGAGAGAAATAATGGGTTCATAGAGTAGTTCAAAATAAATCATTAATTAAACCCCAATACAATAATAATTTGTCATTAGAAACCATTTGAAAATATTTGATGCAATAACCCATGATATTGAGTAAAAATTAGGGGTTTTTAGAATGCAAAAATAACATTGGAGTTGGATCCTTGAATGGAAAATTAAACAAGGGTCAAGAACAACCTACCTTGATATTGATTCCCAAGAAAAACCCTTGAATGTCCTTTGAAAACCATGAAGAAATTCACCTTTGAAGCTTTATGTCTTCACATTCTATAGAGGTTCTAGAGAGAGATCTTTTGGAGGGGAAGCGGAGTATGTATTTGGGTTTTTTAAATAATAAAGTCTAAAATATGGTTTAATTCTTTTAATACACTTAAGACACCTAAATAAACCCAAAATAATAGGAAAACACTTAACTAATCATTAAAATAATTTAATAAATGACCACTCACTTGGCGGAACCAAACCAGTCCTACAGGTGAGATCCACGGACCACCATCAACAGATGGGTCCACAGATCATCCTGCATGGATGTGCTTAAATTTAGGTTGCATGATCTAAAGAGGATATCCATGGGGTGTGGCTCGACCTATGAGGTGTGCTCCTCTTTCGTAGGTCACCAAAATCTAGGGAAAACTCTTCATTTTGCGCAACCTTATGGTTTCTTTGGGTCTTGGGGATTAGACTTAGGTTCCTCCTCAAGGACCTTTAGAGTGGTCCTTGGTGGGTATTGCCTTCAAGTATAACTCCTAAACACCTAAACCATGTCTCAGGACAACCATAAATCACTTCAACACTCACACCAACTCAAACACACATGTTAGGATCTAGTTTCAATAATTCGATTTTAGGGTCATTACAAAATGTTGCTAGACTGATTTTATAGAAGTTAGTATGGAGAATTGAGAAGTGGCTGACCTAATTTCTCCGGGTGATCTCACATGACTAACCTATGCAATAGAAGCACGACTCCTTGATCACATAGCCAAGAAAACAATGAGACTAAGATGGAATAGATTTTGGCCACATTGTTGACTCGTCTACATCTCGTGGCCAAACAGATTATGGAATTGGAGTATCATGCAAAAACAATTACCAGTACATTCCCCCTCTTGATCATAAAAAGTCCAAGAAGTACGAGGGTGGACAAGTAGAAGAGATTCTCTCACTCATTATCCACAAAGTCGAAGACCAAGATAGAGTGTTGAATGAGATAAAAGAGAATGTCTCATTGCTGAATCAGATGATTGCTCCCCATTCCATATCTATTCAGCTATTTGAGACTCAAATAGGGTCATGTATTGTCTCGTATCTACCCCACAAATCAATATTGATTGGGAAAGTCATCCAATTATGTTAAAGGCATTTCTTGGAAGGCAACCTATGTGTTTATCACTTTATTTTTATTTTATAAATAATCATATGTTTATTTTTCAGGTTAAAATGTAGAATATGTTTGAAAAGTGCAGATAGGTGAGCAAAATGTCCATTCGGCAACTTGTGAAGAGGTAGGCGATCCTGACATGGACCGCCATTGGACTCATGGAATTTTGACTTTGGAGCTTGTAAAACTCGGCGAGCCTATGAGCAAATTGACAACTCGCTAACCCAGTCAGAGATCACGACTTTGTTTGCCGTTTGGACTTCCCATAGTAGTTGGAGGTCCTTTAAAACTCGACGAGGTAAGTTTCCACTCGGTGCATCGCAAACTGGGTCGCGGTAAGACTAATGTCGTCGATTGAGCGAGAAATGGACGTTTATAAAGGCCAAAAGTTGAATGTCTTTCACATTCCCTCACCTTTTAACTTCCCCATTTCAAAACTACACTATATTTTCCATGTATTCTTGTGTTTTTATCGTGTACTATTCCTTGATTGTGTATTCAGAGTTGGATTCTTTTCCATCTAGCTTTACAACTTATATATTCAACATAAAAGGTTTGTTTTTCAAACCTCGAAGTCATAATTTGTGACTATACCCATTTTCAATTGTTCTTATCTTTAGCATAGTGTGTTGGGCCTCTCTGATTATAATTGTATTCTTCAATTCATGTTTTAATTTTAATATCTTGCCTAAATTTCCTAATTGTTGATTTCCAAAATTTTCATGCTTTAAGTCGACCAAAATCTTATTGGGTTTTGTAGTTTTGTTGTAGGCATAGGTCGGTGAAGATTAAGTAACCCGCATTTGTGCCAAATTATGTACTTTGGCCTATGATGGAGCGGTTGACATTATTTTTAAGGGCAAAATTCGCCATATGGATAAATTTAGCCAAACCGGGAGAAATCTCAGTATCATTGGAGCATGTGTGTAATGGGTCTTAGTATAGTTGATGGAGTGCATATTTTAAATTTGTTTTCAGGGGCTGCGACGTTGAATTTGGAAGTTGTGGGAGAAAGTAGGCATGTTGAGCCTTATCGCGATTTGGGTTGAGCTCGCTAGACCACTCGGTGGTTAGTCGAATCCCCTCTAGATCACCTTTAGTTTCATGCTATACTTCATTTTGGCATCTATAACTTTTGTTGAGAAGGCTGATATTTCCGAATGCACTTGGAGACTCACCGATTGTCTTCTTGATCACCCTTTCTACACCCTTAACCCCTATAAATGCACTGTAATTTTTTGTGGGCAAGTCCTTGCTCGTTGAATGCTGTCGGCGATTCCCTGAAAGGACTTTCAGACCGCTGAAATGACAATTTTTCTGGGAAATTTTGAGCCCATCCATTCGGCTAGCCCAATATGGCTCGCTAAAGAGATTCGACGACTAACCAACCAGTTCGACAAGTATATTTGCAACTATTTTCTGCAAGTTTGTTTGAACAATTTCTAACTCCTTTTTGATGTTTTTGAAGATATGTCCAAAACCAATCTTGATATGTTGCCCCGTTAAAGAGCATGGGGCATCAAGATAAATGAAGGGGGAGTCAATCCTCGTCAGAAGTAAAGAAAAAAAAAACCTCTTAATATTATTAATGTTTTGTACTGAAATATATTCGAACATTTTATATGACATGTGAGTATTTCTTACATGCTTAAGAGTCCATTCCTCACTCTTTTTCCATAATTAATTATCAAAATTTTATTTTCTAGTCTTATTAATTTGAATGAATTCGTTGTTTGATCGTGTTTAGAATAGTATCAAGTCATGTTTTATGTTATAATATGTGTGTTGTATTTATCTTTTGGGTGCTAACAAAAATAATAATAATAAACTTGTTAGGATAAGGAGATGAAAAGAAATTGAATTATAATATATTAAATAAGAATAAAAATAAAACGTACAGAATATCAAAAGAAAATATATATATATGGAAATGGGGGAAATAAAATGTAAAAAAAAAAAGATTTAAAACTAATTAAGAGTAACATAAATGTTTAATAAGAAGTCAACAAGTATAATAACAAATAAAACATTAAAATAATAATCAATTTTAAAAAATATAAGAAGAGAGAAACAAACGGAAAAAAATAATTCAAAAAGGTGTAGTATGAAAAAGGAAAAGAAAAATTAGAAATTTCTTTCTAATAGAAATCATAAATTACATAAAATCTTATCTCCTAATTTAAATATAACTTTTTAAAAAACAACCCTAAAAATATTCAAACACTAGAATAAGACGAAAATAAACTTTTTTGCATGGTAATAAATATAATTTATCCAAAATTATGTCAAGTCATGTATAAGTCAATAAAGCGACAATGTTAGATTCACGGGGTTCGAAAAGTGCCTAATACCTTCCCCTCGGTCAACATAATTCATTACCCGATTTTTGTTTTTGCAGACCAAACAACATAAAGAGTCAAATTTCCTTTTGATTAGAGTTTTAAATATAGTGAATTGGAACACCAAAACTCAAATTCATGTGGCAACTCTAAATAATCAAAATAATCTCTTTTTAAAATGTCACTTTAATTGGAAATATCTTTTCTTTCAAAAATTATTAGTTTTGAGAAGAAAATAGGGGTGTGATAGATGGCGACTCCATTGGGGATAACCATAATTCGAGCTTGTAAATACTGACTGGTCTATGACTTTATTAATTAGTTTTCTTTAGATATTTTATTTGTTAGCCTAATATGCTAAATGTCTACTTATTTACTGCTTTAATATTATTTGAACTATATGTACTTGTCTTCTCTCGCGCACCCTCTAAGTTTTGAATAATATCATTACAAGATTTGTGATTAGACTCCCCAATTCTATAAAAATAGACAGTGGATCTATGGTGCAAAGTGAAGGATTTTAGTCACACATATTGAGTATAGGGACAACTCATGCACAAAATCGGAAACCGCTGCTACTGGTACGTTGTTACTCTTTGAATCGAGTTGTCCGCTCGTTTTACATCAAGTCTATATACTTTGCTCCATTAAGTTTAACCTTAGTAGAACTAAAATCAGATATGATTGTCCATAATAGATAAACTTATTTGAATTATTTTCATTTGATTTAATGAGACTTGACATAGAGATGTTATTCATCTAAATAGATACTCAAATTTTATGTGACTATCTAAATTATTGTTGATGCTATTTATAAATGAATTTATTTGAAAACTCTTTTCATATAAATCAAATTATATGATGAACAATGAGATCAAGAAAAATATTCTTAGATTATTACATTAAAAAATCACATGGGAGAAGATAAATTGGCAAAAAGATTTTCTTTTTTAAGAAGTTTCTTTTTTCTTTTGTTTTTTGCATTTTCTCACGAAACAGAAAATATTTTTCATTTCACAATAAAAATCACAAAAAATGTTTTCTTTTATTATGTATAGTTCAATAAAAGAAACTTCAAAAGTTTTTGTACCACTTTAAACGAAGAATATAGTTGTAGTTTTCAACAATTTTTTCTAATCTTTTAAAAAAATCAAAAAGAATTGTTTGACTGTCCAAACCGAACGAACTACGTACACCTGATTCTCAACTTGATGAGATACGTAGGCAAATATCCATCATATTTGTCTCGACGTTGTTGAGTTCTCAATGATCGAAAGTTCCTATTTTGCTGCCTCTTTGATCGTGTCCAACTAGGCAACCCTCTTTGGGTCCGGTGATCTTAAAAAAATTGGAAAAAAAAGAAGCTTTAATCCTTATCAAAAATAAGTTTTTCTTAACCTTCTTTAATAATTCAAAAGAAACTAAAGAATTTTATCTTAAAGCTCTAAAAAAAATATAAACTTAAATATTGAGTTTTAGAATAAAAATATGCAATAATCTTATCATATTGTTAAGCATGTTATAGATTTGAACAATGCATTATCGATATTTTTAAATTCTTTATCTTTTATATTTATTTTTTAAAAAATAAAAATCAAACCTAATAATTAATTAATGTCTAACCCGAGTAAAATTTATTGTCCATGCACAGAGTAAAATTAATGGTGGTTGATTTGTGGTTAAGCTGACATTCCATTCCTACAATACAAGATCAAAAGGGAAAAATAAAATGGTAAACAAAGACGAAAATGAGTCGTTCAATGATGAGGTTCGAAACCAAATGACTTCCCAAAAACAGAGTTAATAGAAGAGGTAAGTGTATTAAGACAACATATGACAGGGATGTATGATGCTTGGATGAGTGGACAATCTCTACCATCTTCAATCCGTGAATATATAAATACAAATATGTCACTCTTTATCCAAGTGCCGACAAATTATCCCATTTATCCACATGGATTTGGCCCCTTTGCTAACACATCCAACATTGTTGGAACTTTTTAAGTGCGCCCTTTGAACACACCTATGATTAGTAATCACTCTTTGTGCCAATTGCACAACCTAATAGTGTCTCACAACCTATAATGGGGCGAAAATCCAAAAAAGATCGTCCACCTAAAGTTAAGTATGATTGTGATTATAACCTGAAGTGACTTTTAAAATTTCAAACTCTTATCCTCACACTCATCAGTATAGTTCCCCAGTTGAAGCTGAAAAAGCTATTAAGAACGAGGAACATGAAGAGAAGAATAGAGAAATGAAGAGTTTTAAACAAAGTGTAAGAGATATGCAAGGATTGGAAGGTCACAAAAGTGTCTCGTTCAATGATTTGTGCATGTTTCCCCACGTTCATTTACCTGTCGATTTTAAAACTCCAATGTTTGAGAAATACGATGGACTTGGAGATCCTGTATCTCATTTAAAGATATATTGTAATCAAGTAAGAGGGGTTGGAAGTAAAGAAGAACTGTTCATGGACTATTTTTGGGAAATTTTGATAGGAATTGCCTCAGAATGGTTCATATATCAAGATAGTTCTAACTGACATACATGGGATGGTTTGACTCAATATTTTGTTCAACAATTTCAATATAACATCAACATAGTTACAGATCATACTTCACTTGTCAACATGAGGAAAAAGACCGCCGAAATTATTTGTTAATATGCTATTCGGTAGAGAGAGCAAGCTGCTAGGGTTAAGCTGCAAATGAAAGAGTATAAAATGATTGATGTTTTCTTTAAAGCGCAAAAATCAGTCTCTTTCATTATTTACTTTCCGTTATTGGAAAAGACATCCGCCGAAGTTATTAAGATTGGTGAAATGGTGGAAAATGGCATCAAGTTTGGAAAATTATTAGTCAAGTTTCCTTGAAAGCCATCACACAGGTGATTAAAAATAGATCAGGAAATCCAGCGGGAAAGAAAATGAAAGATGATGTAGCAAATGTTGTGTCTAACACACATTCAAGTCACACAATACTCTATTGTTCCACATCAATGATGCACCACCTCAATTTCATTACTATCTCCCCATTCAAGTCACAGAATACTCTATTGTTCCACATCAATGTGCAGTCTATGGTGCATAACCATGTGCATATCCACCTAACTATCCAAAATTGTGAGCACCAACAGATCAAAATGTTCTTCCTTCTTATCAAAACATTCGAGCACCTTATATGTAATGACATGTTTAGTCGTTTTGAGCTGCAGATTTAATTTCTGGAAAAACTGGCTGAGACGACGGAACCCACGACGGACCGTCATGGGCACGACGGACCGTCGAGGGAGTCTCGTTCCAGAACACTTAGGATTCTGAAATTTGGGTACTGAAATCGACTCTCTGAACTTGGCGACGGACCTGCAGGACGAACCGTCGTGGGAAAGACGGACCGTCGCAGGTGTCTCGTTCCAGAACACATAGACTTCTGAAATTTGGGTACTGAAATCGACTCTCTGAACTTCGTAACGGAAGTGCAGGACGGACCGTCGTAGGCACGACGGGCCGTCACAGACTCCTTAAACAAATTGAGTCCATGACGAACCTGCATGACGGACCGTCGCAGGCACGACGGGCCGTCACAGGTTGCGTAATCCCAGGTGGAGTCGGATTTCTTTACACGTTTTAAGGGACGTTTTGGACTATTCCTAC
>NC_028647.1:29525295-29543652 GCF_001406875.1 Solanum pennellii | reverse complement strand
AACAGAGGCACCACCCATGACTTGGGCGTCATTCTCTAGCTTATTTATGGAGAAGTATATCCCCCGAACCTTGAGGGATAGGAGGAGGGATGAGTTCTTGAGCCTAGAGCAAGGCAGGATGACAGTCACTGCGTATGAGGCTAAGTTCCGTGCATTATCTAGGTATGCGACTCAGCTTTGCTTCAGTTCACAAGAGCGGATTCGCCGTTTTGTGAAAAGGTATATATGAAATGTCTGGTGACTTTTATGGGGAGCAATACTCATGTAGACTTGGTTATCTTTGAAATGGTTGATTTCGATGTAATTCTGGGTATGACTTGGCTTTCTCCAAATTTTGCAATCTTAGATTGCAACGCTAAAACTGTAACGTTAGCCAAGCCTGGGACAGATCCGTTAGTGTGGGAGGGTGACTACACTTCCACTCCAGTTCGTATCATCTCCTTTCTTCGTGCTAAGAGAATGGTTAGCAAAGGGTGTTTATATTTCTTGGCACACCTCAGGGATGATACTACCCAAGTACCTTCAATTGAGTCGGTTTCGATAGTTCGTGAGTTTCTGGATGTGTTCCCTGCAGACCTTCCTGGTATGCCACCGGATAGGGATATCGACTTTTGCATTGATCTGGAGCCGGGTACTCGCCCCATTTCCATACCTCCTTATAGAATGGCTCCAGCAGAGTTAAGGGAGTTAAAAGCCCAACTTCAAGAATTGTTAGGGAAAGGCTTTATTAGACCGAGTGCATCCCCTTGGGGTGCTCCTGTTTTGTTTGTGAAGAAGAAAGATGGGAGTCTTCGGATGTGCATAGATTACCGGCAACTAAATAAAGTAACTGTTAAGAACAGGTATCCTCTTCCTCGCATTGATGATTTGTTCGATCAGTTACAAGGTGCTTGTGTCTTCTCTAAGATTGACTTGAGGTCTGGTTATCATCAATTGAAAATACGGGCAGCAGATGTGCCAAAGACTGCTTTTCGAACTAGGTATGGGCATTATGAATTCTTGGTAATGTCCTTTGGACTAACGAATGCCCCTGCTGCTTTCATGAGCTTGATGAACGGGATTTTTAAGCCATATCTGGATCTCTTTGTGATCGTATTTATTGATGATATACTGATATACTCCAAGAGTAAGAAGGAACATGAGGAGCATTTGAGAATTGTGTTGGAAATGTTGAGGGAGAAAAAGCTTTATGCCAAATTCTCCAAGTGTGAGTTTTGGCTAGATTCAGTGTCCTTCTTGGGGCACGTGGTTTCTAAGGATGGAGTGATGGTGGATCCTTCTAAGATCGAAGTAGTGAAGAATTGGGTAAGACCTACTAATGTGTCAGAAATAAGAAGCTTTGTTGGTTTAGCCAGTTACTACCGTCGATTTGTCAAGGGATTCTCTTCTATTGCTTCCCAATTGACGAACTTGACTAAGCAGAATGTTCCATTTGTATGGTCGGATGAATGTGAGGAAAGCTTTCAGAAACTCAAGACCTTGCTGACTACCGCACCTATCCTTACCTTGCCAGTAGAGGGTAAGAACTTCATTGTGTATTGTGATGCATCCTATTCTGGTTTGGGTGCAGTGCTAATGCAAGAGAAGAACGTAATTGCGTATGCTTCGAGGCAATTAAAGGTGCATGAACGTAATTATCCGACCCACGATTTGGAGTTGGCTGCGGTAGTGTTTGCATTAAAGCAATGGAGACACTATCTATATGGGGTTAAGTGTGAAGTCTATACGGATCATCGTAGCCTACAGTATGTCTTTACTCAGAAAGATTTGAACTTGAGACAGAGGAGATGGATGGAACTACTGAAGGACTACGATGTCACTATTTTGTATCACCCAGGAAAGGCTAATGTGGTGGCAGACGCCTTAAGTAGAAAAGCAGGGAGCATGGGTAGTCTAGCTCACTTACAAGCTTCTAGACGCCCATTGGCTAGAGAGGTTCAGACTCTGGCTAATGACCTTATGAGGTTGGAAGTAAATGAGAAGGGAGGATTTTTGGCCAGTGTGGAGGCGAGATCTTCTTTTCTTGACAAGATCAAGGGAAAACAGTTTAAGGATGAGAAATTGATCCGAATCCGAGATAAAGTGTTGCGAGGAGAGGCTAAAGAAGCAACAATCGATGAGGAAGGTGTTTTGAGAATCAAGGGAAGGGTATGTGTACCCCGTGTTGATGATTTGATCAACACTATTCTGACAGAGGCTCATAGTTCAAGGTATTCTATACACCCTGGTGCAACCAAGATGTATCGTGACCTAAAGCAACACTTTTGGTGGAGTAGAATGAAGCGCGACATTGTTGATTTTGTTGCCAAATGTCCAAATTGTCAACAAGTAAAGTATGAACACCAGAGGCCCGGAGGAACACTTCAGAGAATGCCCATTCCTGAATGGAAATGGGAGAGAATTGCAATGGATTTCGTGGTTGGTCTTCCAAAGACAATGGGTAAGTATGACTCTATTTGGGTGATTGTTGATAGGTTAACTAAGTCTGCTCATTTCATTCCGGTCAAGGTGACTTACAATGCAGAGAAGTTAGCCAAACTTTACATCTCAGAGATTGTTCGGTTGCATGGAGTTCCACTCTCCATCATATCAGATAGAGGTACGCAGTTTACTTCTAAGTTTTGGAGAACATTGCATGCGGAATTAGGTACTAGGTTGGACCTTAGTACTGCATTTCACCCTCAGACCGATGGACAGTCTGAGCGAACGATTCAAGTGTTGGAGGATATGCTTCGTGCATGTGTGATAGAATTTGGTGGCCATTGGGATAGCTTCTTACCCTTAGCGGAGTTTTCATACAATAATAGCTATCACTCAAGTATTGACATGGCCCCATTTGAAGCATTGTATGGGAGGAGATGTAGGTCTCCCATTGGGTGGTTTGATGCATTTGAGGTTAGACCTTGGGGTACTGACCTTTTGAGGGATTCATTAGAGAAGGTGAAATCTATTCAAGAAAAGCTTTTAGCGGCTCAAAGTAGGCAAAAGGAATATGCAGATCGAAAGGTTAGAGACTTGGAGTTCATGGAGGGTGAACAAGTCTTGCTGAAGGTTTCGCCCATGAAAGGGGTGATGCGGTTTGGTAAAAGGGGTAAACTAAGCCCAAGGTATATTGGACCATTTGAAGTACTTAAGCGAGTAGGAGAGGTGGCTTATGAGTTAGCCTTGCCTCCAGGGCTGTCCGGAGTGCATCCGGTATTTCATGTGTCTATGTTAAAAAGATACCATGGGGATGGAAACTACATCATTCGTTGGGATTCGGTTCTACTTGATGAAAATTTGTCCTATGAGGAGGAGCCTATTGCCATTCTAGATAGAGAAATTCGCAAGTTGAGATCAAGGGAGATTGCATCCATCAAAGTTCAATGGAAGAATCGACCAGTTGAAGAGGCCACTTGGGAGAAGGAGGCTGATATGCAAGAAAGATACCCACACCTGTTTACAGATTCAGGTACTCCCTTTTTGCCCTTGTTTTCTTCTCGTGATCGTTCGGGGACGAACGATGGGTAAATTGGTATCTATTGTAACGACCTGTTTAGTCATTTTGAGCAGCAGATTTTATTTCTGGAAAAACTGGCTGAGTCGACGGATCCCACGACGGACCGTCATGGGCACGACGGACCGTCGAGGGGGTCTCGTTCCAAAACACTTAGAATTCTGAAATTTGGGTACTGAAATCGACTCTCTGAACTTCGTGACGACATGGCAGGACGGACCGTCGTGGGCACGACGGACCGTCACAGACTCTTCAAGGAAATTGAGTCTCTGAACTCTGTGACGGAGCAGCAGGACGGACCGTCGCAGGCACGACGGCCCGTCACAGGCTGCGTAATCCCAGGCTGGGTCGGATTTCTGTTAGTTATTTAAGGGGCGTTTTTGACTATTCCTGCTTTAATTATAAAGTTAGAGGGTTAATGTTAATAAGTCTAATTACTTGGGGGTTAAAAGAGGTAACCTTGAGTTAATTAGTGGGATATTATTGCCATCTTTATACTTAATTATATGCTAATTAGGGTAAAAGAAAGAGGGTTTGAATAAGAAAAAGAAAAAGAACAGAAAAAGAGGGAGAACGAGTAGAGAGAGAAAGGAACGAAGAGGATAGCAAGGATTTTTGAGAATTTGCTTGCTTGATCACGCATCTTCGGTGGAGGTAGGTTATGGTTTATGCTATTCGTAGTAAACTCTTAATAGCGAATGATATGTGTTGGGTAGTATTATAAAGTCTTCTATATGCTTAATTGTGTGCATGCATGATGTGATTTTATATATAATTATGATGAAATTAGCATGATGAAGCTATTGAATCCCAAATCTTGAAGAACCCTAATCTACTTTGTTAATGAAATTGATGATGCCTTGGTATAAAAGAAGGCTTGATGAACTAAGTAATGAGATTAGGGGATCGGGTGTCACGTTCCGGCACCAGGATAGAATATATATATGGATCGGAGTGTCACGTTCCGACACCAGGATAGAATATAAATATGGATCGGGTGTCACGTTCCGGCACCAGGATAGAATATATATATATGGATCGGAGTGTCACGTTCCGACACCAGGATAGTAGTAGTGGAGCGGAGTGTCACGTACCGACACAAGAGAAATAAAGATAATGAAATCTTGAAATATGTTAATATACTCAATCTAAAGAACATGTTTCCCAAAAGAGTATGGTGTGGAGGCTTGAGTCCTCATAGATATGTTCGGTGATGTTATAAATGATTTTTATACTTGTTGCTATCACCTGTTAAGAATATTAGTTGATTTTATGATGTTATCTGAGATATATTGCTTTCTATTTTGAGTTGGCCGATGATATCTACTCAGTACCCGTGTTTTTTACTGACCCCTACTTGTATTTGTTTTCTTTGTTATTTGTGGAGTGCAGCAAACGTACCGTCGTCTTCAACTCAACCGCAACTCTAGCCAGTCTTCATTACACCGGATTTCAGGGTGAGCTAATGCTTCTAGCTTGGACTGGATCTTCTTCCTCATGTCTTGATGCCTTGAAGTTCCGGCATGGACTAGCTTTTGTTTATTTTAGCTTCTTAGAATACTCTTAGTTTAGTAATTTGATCATAGATGTTCTTGTGGTGATGACTTCCAGATTTTGGGGAATAATAGATGTTGAATTTTAGAAGTTATTGAATTGTCTTTTTATTAATGAGTTTAAGTCTTCCGCATCGTATTTTGTTCATTATGGTTAAAATGTTAAGGTTTAGATTGGTTGGTTCGCTCACATAGGAGGGTAAGTGTGGGTGCCAGTCGCGGCTCGGTTTTGGGTCGTGACATTATAATCCCCGTCCAAAATAGGGATTTGAAGGATTCAAATGCCTATGAACAATTTCACACCAATTGGATAGTCTTACACGAGTTTATTTGATAAATTGAAACGTTTGAATATGATAGAGTTAATTCCTCAAAAATTTGCAGATCCACATTCAAAAGGTTTTAATCTTTTAGCACGATTTGCATACCATTCTGATGCGCTAGGGAACAATACTAAAGATTGTCAAACTATGAAAAGTGAGGTAGAAACGATGATCCACGCAAAGATGATTGTGGTCCAAAATAGTAATCCCCCACAAGTTACTCAGAATCCTCTACCAGCTCCTAATGTTGTTCACTTCATTGAAATGATAGGTGATGACAATGCTCTCAAATCTGAAGAAAAGACAATTGAAATTGGTGGAGATTTTACGAAGGCTAACTTGCAAAGCAGCGGCTAAAAAGTCAAGCTTGGTGATTGGGAGACACTCTTCTTTTCTCTAAAAAGAGTGTATGGAACTTTTATTTTGTCATCATTTGTTCTATGCAATTCTTTTTTCTAAACAGAGTGTATGAATAGTTTATTTTGTCATCATTTAGTAATTCATGCCTTCTATCATTTCTCTTATGTATTTGTTTGTTCAATCTTGTTGTGATTTGGGTTATTATGGAGTAGTAACCTAAAATTTAGTTTGTTGTCTTGTCATCAAGTTCTTTTATCTTAATATAATATTTTTTTGTGTCACTTTGATTCGTTCTATTTTTCTTTCCATATATGCATAAGTTTCAAATTAAATTTTTGGGACATGATATGCAATAGGATATGGTCAGATCTTAAGGTTATATCTAGTCATGGAATGAATACACCAAAAAATTTTAAAAAAACATTCGAGGAGATGAATGAAGGACTTAAACATGATGATTCGTCCTTTAGTAGTGACAATGATTAAAAGAGTACTTTTTTTTTAAATTGACATATGTAACTTGCTGTCAAGAAAGCATTACAAAGATATAATGTATTATTTTAATATCTTAGAGGGCATGCTTGTATTTGACATTTGTAATAATTGATATGAAGAAGGCATTTCATTCTACTATCTAAAAACCGTTTAATACTTTGATACCCCTTTTGAGTCTCAAGTTTTTTCATACCCCTCTTTTGGAATCAAAATACAACAAAAAAATCACAAAAAAGAAGAAAAAGAAAAAAGAGAAGTAAAAAGAAAACAAAAAAAAATCAGGGAAAAAAGGTTTAAAAAAATCAATACCAACAAAAGAAAAAACTTCATGAACTATGCTCGACCTGATTCTTGCTTTGACAAGATACGTAGGCAACCTTAGTTTGAGGTTTGATCCGACCAAGAAAGAAGTGTAGAAAATCCTCATCAGAAAAACTGGGGCAATAATAATAATAATAATAATAATAATAATAATAATAATAATAATAATAATAATAATAATAATAATAATAATTTATAAATATTATTATTATAAATATTATTATTATTATTATTATTATTATTATTATTATTATTATTATTATTTATTATTATTATTATTATTATTGCAAAAATGAGTTGATTTCAGAAGTTTTAAATCTTAACCCTATTACCACAATATTTTTGAGCTTTCATGCTGATCATTTCTTTGTAGATCCAAAAGCCACGTTACAGTCCAAACAAAGACCTTCTGATCAATTTTTAACAATGACAAGTCATGAAAACTTTCAGTGTTTATTATATAAGGAATGTCATGTCACTCGCATAAGGAGTGAAAAAAGAGGGAATTTTATCCATGAAAATCCTTGAAAGCCCTACATGAGATTATTTGAGTTGAGAGAACGTAAAAAATGAGAAAGTCTTATTGGTGAAAATCCTTAGAGCACGTAAGACGATAGTAGTGAGAAATAATAAAAAAGAGATAGATTCGTTTGTGAAAACCTTTAAAGAAATCAAAAGCCAAGTGTTAGTCAATCTAGTGCAAAAGTTGAATCATAGAAGTTTGACGTCAAAGTTGAAAGGGTGACAAAGATAATGTTTCATTGATTGGACAAACAAGATCATTTAATCAAATGTTCCTGTCATGATCATTAGAATTGACCACTATTATCCATCGAGTCTATGTACTTTCTTTTCTCCAAAGGTCAAATGTTATTTCTTCTTATTTTGTATAACTCAATGCGATATTGAGTTAGTCTTCAGTGAGCAAGGAGAAAATTATTTCAAAATTGCTATCATGTCTTTAATTGCACAAGATAAAGTTTGGTTAGCATATTCATGATCACATGATTCAAAAAATAGTGATGTGCCTAGTAACTTGTCAACAATTAACAATTGTTGAGAATTTCTATGAAACAAGATTCAATTATTGTTGGAGGATTGAAATAATGACAAATTTGAAGATTGAAGTTCTGAACAATTAGAGTTGTTTTCAAGATTATTAAGGTGGCTCGACTAGCAAATTGAAAATGTCCTCCCTAGCTGATAAAGTTCAACATTGCAAAAACAGGAGCAATCATCTTCAAAGGCAAGGCCACAAATCAACAACCAATTTAAAACTCACAATTTTTTCCCCTTTGAATTGAGAAGCTTTCTTTATGAAATAAATGTTGCTTCACAAGTTCAAATTGGAAAATATAGTTACAATAATAACCTATACCTATTTTTACTTTTATGCTTGCACATACCGTCATTTTCATTTTCTCCTAAGATATACATTTTCTAGTCTGATATTGTTATTTTCTATTTTCTCCTGGGATAAGAATTTCCTAGTCTGAGACTGTTATTTTTTATTTTCTCTAAGGATAAACACTTAATAGTCTGAGATCCTTTTTTTTATTGTCTCCTAGGATAAACACTTCCTAATCTGAGACGTTATTTTTTATTTTCTCGTACGATAAACACTTCCTAGTCTTAGATAATTATCTTTTATTTTCTCCTAGGATAAACACTTCCTAGTTTGAGACTTTAGTTTTATTTTCTCCTAGGATAAACACTTCCTAGTCTGAGACATTATTTTTTTTCTACTAGGATAAACATTTCCTAATCTGAAACCGTTATTTTTCATTTTCTCCTAGGACAAACCCTTCTTAGACTGAGACATTGTTTTATTTTCTCATAGGATAAAAACTTCCTAGAATGAGATCTCTTTTTTTTAAATATATTTTCTCACACTTCCTAGTCCGAGATCGTTTTATTTCTTTTCTCCTATGATAAACAATTCATAGTCTGAGATATTTTTTTAATTTTGTCCTGGGATAAACACTTCTTAGTATGAAATATTTTTTTTGATTTTCTCCTAGGATAAACACTTTCTAGTGTGAGATCGTTATTTTTTATTTTTTCCTGGGATAAGCACTTCCTAATCTGAGATGTTATTTTTATTTCCTCCTAGGGTAAACACTTCCTACTCTGAGATATTAATTTTCATTTTCTCCTAGTATAAACACTTCCTAGACTGAGGCATTTATTTTTAGTTTCTCCTAGGATAAACACTTCGTAGTCTGAGACTGTTATTTTTAATTTTCTCCTAGGATAAATACATTCTAGTCTGAGATCGTTATATTTATTTTTATTTCTCTTCTAGGATAAACACTTCCTAGTAGGATACGTTTGTATTTTATTTCCTTTCTCCTAGGATAAACACTTCGTAGTTTGTGACCTTTCTTTTTTGTTTTTCTCCTAGGATAAACACTTCCTAGTTTGAGAAACTCTATTTTTTTCTCATAGGATGAATACTTTCTAGTCCGAGACGTTATTTTGATTTTTCTTCTGTGATAAACACTCTCTACTCTAAGTTTTTTTTTTCATTTTTAAGAAATTCAAAATTACATCTGCTAATAACTCACAAATTTTTTTTCCACTGAAAACTGGGGCAAAGATTTCGTGTATTTCATTTGTTTGTGATGGTTTTCAGGGTTTTTCAAGCGAAACATGGATTTGAAATTTCAGAAAATTTTCAATTATTTTTAGAATAATCAATTCCATGATAGCCACAATCAGATTCTTCAATGCATGTAGCAGCCTGACTTCCTAACGTCTTTTTCTGTTTAGTTTTCAATCAATAAAACATGTAGTCTTTCTAGCGCATTTTCAAGTTGTCCATTTGAAGAGTGTCAAACACTACTCCAAGTGGCAACTTAAGCATTAAATTCATTCAAGATCAAGATACTCACAAAAATAAGGTGATATCTCAAAGTCAAGACTCATGTAAAGACTCAAAAGAAGCTGCACAGATAAAAGTTTGTACTTTATTTTCTTTTTGACTATTAGTGTTAATTTTTTATGTAATTGAGGATAAGAGTCAGAATCTGGAGTCTCGATAGAATCTCATTCAACTCCCTTTTTTTTGCTTAGTTGTAAGTAAACGTTGGTAGGAGCGGCAGGATGATGATGAGTATATAAATCAGAAAGACAAAAAAAGAAGAAATGACAAGACATATGACCTAATTCCCTTATCACCCGGGATATGTAGGATGTCCAAAACAAGAACCCGGTCACAGATTTTTGTTTCTTTAAAATAAGAGTTCGAACAAAACTTGTCGGAGTCTACTTCTTTACCTTAACAGTCTAAGTGTTTCCAGTCAAATAGGGGCAAACTATAGACACATATTTTTACCGAACTTAGGGTATTACATCGTTTTTAATACATAAAAATTGCTTTTATCTATAAATCAAATATTTAATTTTTATTGTATTTTAGTAAGTTTAATTTAAAAAATTTAAAGACAACAAAAAATAATATAATTTATTTTAATTTTAGTTTGATAATAAGCTAATATTTCTTCATTATAATTTTTATATTAGCTATCCAATTATTATTTTATTTTACACGAGCTACTATTATATTATTATAATTTTTATATTAATTATTAATAATAACTATCTTTAACTTCAGGAGACCACTACTACCCACCCAACTAAACTTACCCGACCTTAACCTCCCCTTCCCTCCCAATTCCTCAACACGACACACACACTACTACTACTATATACCTCTTTTTCCCAACTTACAGAAACAGACGCCAACATCAGAAAAGCAGAAAATAAAAAGTCAAAAGAGGAGATCACACGTACAAAAGGAAAAATTAGCAGACATACTCATATCAATTTATATTTTTCTTTCACTCACGAACAAAAGCTGAGGTCAAGGTTCACTTTCGTAGGTTTCGAGTTCGTGATTTCTGAATTTTTTCTTCTCGTGACATAATTTTGACAAGAATTAATACTTAATTTTATATTATTTTGTATTAGTTTTATATCATAATTTTGAAATAATTAATTATAATATATTGAAGTTGTTCAGATTTCTTATGTTTTTAATCTTTTAATATTATTAATGTTATGTACTGAAATATATCTGAACGTGCTATATGAGATGTGAGTATTTCTTACATGTTTAAGAGTCCATTCCTCGCTCTTTTTCCTAATTAATTAATTATCAAAGTTTTTATTTTTGTGTCTTACTTATTTGAACGAATTTTTTGTTTGATCATGTTTAGAAAATTATCAAGTCATATTTTATGTTATAATATGTGTATTGTCTTGATCTTTTGGGTGCTAACAAAAATAATAATAATAAACTTATCAGGATAAGGAGGAGAAAATAAACCAAATTATAATAGATTAAAATAAAAATAAAAATAAATGTATAGAAAAATCAAGAGAAAAATATATATAAAAAAGGGGGCAGTAAAACGTAAAAGAAAATAATTTTAAACTATTTAAGAGTAATAAAAATGTTTAATAAAAAATCAACAAACATTATACAAAAAGAAAACATGAAAAAAAAAATTAATCAATAAAATATAAGAAGAGAGAAACATATTGTAAAAAATAATTTAAAATAATAATAAAAAGTGTAGTATGAAAAAAGGAAAAGAAAAATTAGAAACTTCTTTCTAATCCAAATCATATATTAAATAAAATGTCATCTCCTATTTTATATCTAACTTTAAAAAAAACAATCCTAAAATTATTAGACACTAAAATAAGATGAAAATAAACATTTTTGCAAGGTTATAAATATAATTATACAAAATTATGTCAAGTCATGTATAAGTCAATAAAGTGACCGTGTTAGAACCATGGGATTCAAGGGGTGTCTAATACCTTCTCCTCGGTCAACATAATTCCTTACCCGCTCTTTGTTTTCGTAGATCAAACAACATAAAGAGTCAAATTTCCTTTTGATTTGAGGTTTAAATAATGTGACTTAAGCAACATAGAGTCAAATTTCATTTTGATTAGAAATTTAAATAAGGTGACCTAGAACACTAGAACTCAATTCCAAGTCATTTTAAATAGAAAAACACTTTTCTTTTAAAAAACTATCAATTTTGAGGATAAAATAGGAATGTGACATCTGCAACTTTGTTTGAACTATATCTAACTTTTTTTTAAATGTTTTTGCAGATATGGCCAAAACCAACATTTATATGTCACCCCGTAAAAAAGCACGATGCGTCGTGATAAATGAAGAGGGAGCCATTCCTCCTAAGAAGAAATAGAATAATACCTCTTAAGGGAGGCAAAGAAAAAGGCAAGAGGTCACCATATGAGGTTCCGGAGCACAAGTCGTGTAGCGACCAAGAGGCCTTTAACTTCCAAGCTTCAATGTCTGAGTGGGAGGATGACGCGAGAGCCCCAACAGCCATACCAGCAGAATCTACAGTGCCAATTCGGACACCTCTTGTGCCTCTAGTGCCACCAGTGATTCATGCCCCCCAACTACTTAATATATTAAAATCTTATGGGTTGCAGACGACTCTAAAGAAAAGCCACTATCTACAAATGGCCATGAGGGGTAATACTCCACAGTGAGGGACGCCCTCCATTTCCACCGGTTTGAGTAGTTCACCATGCCCCGAGGTCCCTACATTCCTACATATTTCCTAGAGTTTTATACAACATACGTAGAGTTGGTTCCCAAGGTAAAGAGGAAGGCGAGTGTCTTCAGACTAGTGAAGTTGGTCATGGTTCAGGGGAAGGAATTCAGGTGTAATAGTGATTACATTAATATTGTACTTAACAGGGCTTTAGGTGCTACATTGGCATATGAGGGCTTGCCTACTAATGAATCCCTAGATAAATTAAAGGGCTATCTTGTATCATTGATTTTTGATATCACCCCGAGGTGGAGAAGAAGGACCTGATTATTGTTTCTCGGTTAAATTTTGGCTTTAATAGCAGCACCATCATTCCATCCAAGGAATAGTCTATCCTCCGCCCCCTAAGGTGGCCTACCTTTGGTCGATCATATTCAAGAAGAGCACTAACCTGGGACTTCTCTTAGAGAAGAAGATGGCTATGAGGGCCAAGTAGAGCCAAACCTCTTTTCCATTCCTGGTGTTGCTCATTGAGTTGTGCTAGCGTTCTGGAGTTCCTCGTGATGAGATGAGAGATATTGAGGTCAGTCCTTCCTCATCAAAGACATTCAGTGTATAGAGGCCGAGTACACACGAGAGGAGGCCGACGGGAGGATAGCAGCTTCAATAGATACATATTTAGAAGTTGGCATTTACTCTACACCTAATTTGTTATCTTTGCTTACTCCAGCCTCCGCGCCTTCACGTACATCTGCTCTCACTTCTTCCTCCCAAGATTCATATACATCTACAGTTGCCCTGCCCGCAAGGATTACTCAAGCTATTATTCTGAATATGGGGCACCTAGCACATCTTGTTGATGTACGGGCAACCCGATTAGAGGGTACAGTCCCATAGTTGATTGATAGTGCTATCATTGTTGCGCTGACCCCCCCCCCCTTCGAACATCTATTTATTATCAAACTACGATATTTGTGGCTTGTGAGAATTGATAGGGGAGCCTTCTGAGGTTATGGCATTGAAAGACGAAGTGACTAATCTGAGGAAGGATGTAGACTATCTCAAGTCTGCATACATCACTTCATTATTAGAGGTAGTAGATGATGTGGATGCCCAACAAAATTCTTGGATTCCTCCAGTTACCACCGAAAATGTGTTGAGGGATGATGTGACCGTTGATGAGTCATAGACAGAGATTGACAAGAAGAAGATAAAGGTGAGCGAGGACAGCATACATGAAGACCTGCCTTGAGGATACAATTGTACAGTCGGTGATACAGACGTTGCTGACAGAGACGTCCATGACAAGACCTAGTGGAGCTCGTATTGTTACTCATATAACTCCAGGAATTGATGCCCATTATGACACTAGTGTGACACTGGGCACTTATGCCCCGATAGAAAGAGCGACTGTTTAGACAAGACTTCTCTTTACCTCTCTCTTTGTCTTCTTCTATTGATATTTGGATATTTTTCTTGCATATGAGGACTAATTTCTTTTTATTTATGGTGGGTAGCGTATTTCAATACCTACCTCTTATGAATATTACTTTTTTTTTATATATTGCGTTTTATGCTATAAATTGTGTTATTGCACTGTGTTTGTGGATATTTGAGTGTGTGGCTCCTTATTTCAATTGTAAATGGTTTTCGACCCTTTTTGAAAATTTTGTATTACATCTTCGTTGTGTTTGAATGTGGATGTTTCTCGCAAATTTGAGTATATGTTGTGATCAACACCGATGACTTGAATAGCTCTGTCAATCGAACAAAATGAATGTATGACTGTGATGAGGCCAAATGAAATGGCGTAGACAATATGTGAACTTTTTACATCTCGATGTCACTAGTCGATTATCAAATTGAGTCGCTTGTGATGAATGTTGCACACCAGCAAAAGTGTGGAGTCGTGTTTGACATTGGTGTCATTTCCTTGTGTGATGATCTTACCATGAACTTTGTGTGATGACACCTTGAATTTTCCTGGTTGGTGCGGTTGACTATGTGATTCAAGCTCTTGAAGTGATCTTATATAAAAATTTTAAAGAGTGAACCAATTTGACGTTATGCCTCTTTTGTATCCTACCTTGTGAGTGTGTGAACTTTGTTTGAGCACCCTTTGAGCCATATTGTTTGAATAACCAACTTAGACCAAAAACCTATGTTGGGGTTGTGGTGAAAAGAGAAAGTAAATCAAGGAGTGCAAACAAGTCCCCATTGAGCCATGGTTATGAGAATGATGGAACCCCTCCATACAAAAAACAAAATAAAAAGAAAGGAAGAATAAAAAAAATGAAAACCTTTGGTAATAATGTTGTGAAAGCACAAGAGAAATGGGGTTTTCGGAAGTGAATAATCGGGTGACTTTTGAGCATATATGAAAATATTGAAGAAAAGCGAAGAAAGTGTTGTTCATACCACATTTTATGAGGATCGAAGCCACTGAGACTAAATGACCATACCTATACATTCATCCTGTAACAAGCCTTAAAAAAGACATTTTTGATCTTGAGTGAGATGAAACAAGTGTAGGTTGGAAAATAAGGGAAAACATATGGGTGGAGTAATGCTTGTGTTCATCTTTGTGAGTGTGAGAGTTGTGTGTGATTATGGAACTATCAATGTAACATCTCGCAACTAAAAGGAAACTATATGGAAGTCTAAAAATTGGAAATAGTTATTTTTGAAAAGAATTTTTCAAATCTGCAAAATTTGGTAAGAAAGTTAAAGTGAATTTATGGTAAAATTCAACCGGACATAAGTCTTTGCTCAAGATGATTTATGTGTAGTTCCAGATAAGGTTAGAAAGATCGTGGAATGATCTTTCCAATCTTGTCGAGTTTGTAAAATTTTGAGTTCGGATGAGTAAGTTATGCTCTTTGGAAGTTGGGGTGTTTGATTAGGGAAATGTCCAATCCGGAAATTGAAAGGATAATTTGGTCTTTTACATACCTAATTAGTTAAATTCGTTTTTATTTAGTTAATTGGGGTCAAAGCTGAGTTATTTCAGTTAACTCTTTTGAAAAATAGAGTTAGGATTTTTGGAAAAAGAACGTAAAAGAAAGAAGAAGAGGAAAAGCAAGATTCACTAAGAACGATCGGTTTTGTTTGTGGATCTCTACAAAATTTTGATCTTACAAGGTACGTGAATCTCTCATAGCGTAACGGTTCATTCACCCATGCGCCAAACATGTTCAGTTCAACACAATTAGTTCTAAAAGAGTTTTGAAAGTTGATGTTCTTGATATTAATTCTTGAATTTTAGTGTTGTTCTTGAATTTGGTTGAATTGTGGAGTTTATAAGATCTTTCCATTGAAATTTAGAGTTGTGTGGACTTATGTTTTTGAGTATATATACTTTTTATTGGAATCTAAAATGAATTTGAGGCAAATATTTGAGTTTAGGCGAATTGGGGCTTGAAAATGAGGAAGAGAAAAATTTGACAAGGAACAGGTATCAGGTCTGCGTCGCGGAACGGCCTTTTCCCTTAGTGACCAAAAGGTGCTCCACTTCACGGACAGGACGTGGACTCGTTTGTCTCAAAATTACATTTTTCAAATAATTAATTAGGAGCATCTCCACATCGCGGACTTGTTCCAAGACAGTGGTTTCGTAATTTTTCTCAAGTTTTGCTATTTGAAATCATTCCTAAACATCAAGAGACCTTTCCCATCACAAATCTTAATTCCTTGAATCCATAATTCGATTCAAGAAGATTTAAGAGTCATTTCAAGTAAATTTAAGAGTTAAGTAAAGTAAAATTAAGAGTCAAGTCAAGTAAAGTTAAGAGTAAAGTCAAGTGAAGTTCATCAAAGTATTTCAAACGTGTTTTACAAATATTTTAACTTTGATTTAAGACTAATAGTTTCATGTTAAGCCAAGAGTAGAGTCGAGTTAGTTTCTCAAAAGCTATTGGGAACAAGCTCCAAAAGAATTTATAAATGTTTTCACATTTAAGATAAGATCAAAACTGACATTTCCAAAAGAGCTTTGAGCAAGGAAAGGAATATGGATTTCAAGAGAGCCTTTAAACTAAGTGTTGAGTAATTATGTCAACCCAAAGAAGAAGTTGTTTTAAAAACATACTTGCTAAGTATATTTTTGGGAGTAGTATTGAGCACCGGTATGGGGATGCGAGTTCATATTAACTCAAGTCTCCATAAATCATGTAGCCATCATGGGTATTAAAGGATCAATACTTTTTAGATGATCACGTAAATTAAGTTAGTGGATTCACTATGTTAAGAAGGTCCTATACTCCGAAAAGGTTTGGGATGATCGGGCGGCGTGGGCCTAATAACGTTGTATCATCACTATAGATTTTAAGTGACGGTTGTCGGTTGAACCTCCCACAACAATAATTGCATGGTTTAGTAAATAGGTTCTACTTAGTATGAATAGGGGGTATGGGACATCATTCATGAATTTCACTAGTATACTTTAGGAGGATACATGATATGTAATTTATTATGATTATGAATTAACATCAATTTATTTTATATTTTTACATACATCTCAGATTATTTTTATCTTTGCCTACACACATAGTTGAAAACCATGTTTTAAACAATTTTTCTTTATATCGCGCATGTTTGTCAACTGTTTTATAATGTAACGAGTTTAGTTAAGTATTCAGGATTTTCAGAAGAGTCGAGATAAGTATTTTTTTAGAATCTCCTTCAATCCTATATTGTATTTTAGCATTCCCACTTACATACTCGTATATTCAATTTGCTGATGCTAGTTGGCCTACATCGTAATATGAGGTAGACACAGGTATCTAAAATCGGCATTCCAGCTCACCGTTATCCAGTTGAGAACCCCAAAGTTAATGTGTGAGCCTCCTTGCATTTACAGAGGATCCCAGTTCATTAAGATGTTGTGGGGCTTGTCCCAACATCCATCTGAATTATTAGAGACTTCATAGATAGTTAGTCAGATGTTAGTCCATCCGTCATTATTTGGTTATCAACATATGTTAAGATTTGAGTTGGCACTTTGGCTTAAATTAAATGTTTATTTTAAAAATATTATGAGTTAACTTTGAGGATGTTAAGTTGTTTATCACTTGAAATCTTTTTTTGATGATTTAAGACTTCCGCTGAGTAAGTAAACCAGGCCAAGGGTTTTCATGGGGCCAACAATGGTTTCCGAGTGCCAGCCACGTCAAGAGTGTAGGCGAGGGTTGTAAAAAACATTGTATGAGAGCACATGGTTCAAGAATCCTAGGGAGACTATGAAGCCTTATTTGTAAATTCCTAGTTATCACTGTGAAGCACGCCACATCTATAATTAGGAGGCTGCAAAATTTTGGAATTCCTTCATTTTCTTCATACTCCTTTCGTGAGTTAGAGTTTGATCTATAAAAGGTTTGTTCTAATTCGTGATTGTGTGTGTTTTGAGAGAATCATGACTCCACAAAGAGAAATTAGAGCGGCCCTACCAAAGGAAATATCGAGGAACAAAGGGTACCTAATGCACCAGAAGTGCAACCTCAAAAAGAGGCCACCTATACTGAATTTCGTGAAATTATTCGGAGATTAAGTGTCACGACCCAAAACCGGGGCCGCGACTGACTTGGTATCAGAGCATTAGGTTCATTGGTCTCATCACACAAGAACGAGTCTAGTAGAGTCTTAAGGAACGGTAGGGGGACGCCTTTACTTTTCTTTGAGAGGCTATAAGACTTTAGGAAAATTCCATTCTTTCATTCTTCTTTCGTGCTACTACTTGAGTCCAATTGGTATCGAGGTGATACAAATTGGTATCTGACCATCTTCATTCTATTTCGCAGATGGTTAGGACTAGAGTAACGACCGCACCAGCAGCAACAACGGAAAGACAAGAAACGACTGAGCCAGCCACTGGGGCTGTGGCTCGAGGAAGAACAGCGGCAAGAGGCCGTGGAAGAGGTCGTGGGAGGACGTCCTCTAGAGGAAGAGGACGAGCCCCTAGCCCATCTGATACTAGGGCGGTGACTGCTCCACCGACCGAAGAGGTGATAAGAGAGGGTGAGGAAGGGGAGAATGAACGAGTGCAAAATGAGGAAATGCCACCCCAACCTACCCCAGAGATGATCAACCAGGTACTTGCTTATCTTAGCGGGTTATCCGATCAGGGTCAGGCCCCTCCAGTGGTTTCTGCACCAACACCTCCGGTTCCAGAGATACGACATGCGGCTACTATGGCTCCCCGCATGGAGGCATCATTGGGAATAGGCACATTTCCACGTCTGACTACTGGGCCTATTATGACAAATGAT
>NC_028647.1:29511056-29517418 GCF_001406875.1 Solanum pennellii | reverse complement strand
CCGTCCTGATGGTCAGAGACTCGTTTCCCGTACCAATTTCTCAAGAGTTGAAGTGTTTTGCAACAGGAGCTTACGACGGCTCGTCGTGGGTGTGACGGCACGTCCTGCAGGTTCGTCACCGATTACAGAAAGTCGATTTTCAGTACCCAATTTCAGAATTCTAAGTATGCTGAAACGAGACATCTGTGACGGGCCGTCGTGCCTATGACGGTCCGTCGTGATGTCCGTAATCTTAGCCAGTTTTTCCAGAAATAAATCTGCTGCTCAAAAAGACTAAACAGGTCGTTACAATACGTTAAGGTGCGACCTATGAAGTTGCGCAGAGAAATAATCGACATGAAGTAGCTGATACTTCTAGGATCTGTGATCTTTTAGGGATGACCCCCCCAAGCTTCACAGATTCAAGGGTTACTAAGGATCCGGAGAACTTCATTGAGGAGCTGAAAAAGATATTTGATGTGAGGCATGTTGCTGAGGCGGAGAGGGTTGAACTAGATGCATACCAAATGAAGGACGTTGCTAGAATGTAGTTCGACCAAAGAAAGAAGAATAAGGTTCAGGATGCACTAGTAGTGAGTTGGGCTGTATTTGAGAGTGCTCTCATAGGGATTTCCATTTCCCTTGAGCTGCGAGAAAGATAAGAGAGTTTCTCACCCTTAATGCAGAATCTATGAGTTTATGAGTACAACATTTAGTTCACACAACTTCCTCGCTATGATCCATAGATGGTTGCTGACATGAAGAGCCGGATGAGTCTATTTGTTGCTGGTTGTCTCGTCAGTAAAGAAAGGAAGGCAAGAAATCTATGCTAATAGGGGATATAGATCTAGCAAATATTGTTATCCATGAACAACAAATTGAGAAGGATAAGTTGAAAGATTGAATAGTTTGAGAATGAGAGCGCTAAGACATCAGGGAATGAGTTCAGGCAGCAAAAGGGTAATGTCAACTAATCATCTCTCCAATAGAAATAGAAGGTACCTACTCCATCATCTACTAGTACACCTGCACCTGAGAACAAATATGAGTATAAAATTCAGAATTCTTAGGGTCTCAAAGCTAAACATGCATATTCTCAAGGTAGTATGGTACAAAGGGGAAATAAGGCTACTGCATATGCTAAATGTGGTAGAAACCACCAAGTTATATGTCATGACGAGATGACAATTTGCTTCAAGTGTGGACAAGAGGGTCATTTTTCGAAAGAGTGTCCCAGGAACATGCAAGGATAAGGTATTGGCGGAGGAACAAACCGCTTATATAATGTTGCTAGTCACCAAGAGCAAGAGGATTTGTCAGATGTTGTCATTGGTATGATCCAAGTCTTTGACTTCACTATTTATGCTTTTCTATATCATGGGCAATTTTATCATTTGTAAATCCTTAAGTTGCTATGAATTTTGATGTTATTTCTTGAGAAACTTAGTGAACCATTACATGTTAGTGATCCCATTCTAGAGGAAACAGTCTATCATAATTGTCCCGTCACCATCAATCACGAATATACCATGAATGATTAAATTGAGTTAGACATGGTAGATTTGATGTCATTCTTGGTATGGACTAGCTACATGCGTGTTATGCCTCAGTTGATTGTAGAACTCAAGTAGTCAAGTTTCAGTTTCCAAATGAAGAAGTCTTAGAGTGGAGTAGTAGTCCAGAAGTTCCTAAGGGCCATCACATCTCTTAGTCCAAGTTAATGACCCTAGTGTTGAGATACCTCCCATATATCCTGGAGTCCCTCCTGAGAGAAATAGTGGCTTCATGATAGACATCATTTTACATACTTGTCCTATCTCTATTCAACCATGTAGAACGGCACCAACAGAGAGAGTTGAAAATTCATACGTAGAATTACTAAACCTATGACACATGAAGTTTTCAGTAGGTGTTTAGTCAGAACGAGTTTAATCTGTGATAGAGAGAGTGGTTAGAGTTACTCAATGATTATGACATGAGTTCTCTTTATCACTTTCATAAGACTAGTGATGTTGTTGATGCCTTAAGAAAGTTATCTATGGGTAGTACCACCTATTTAGAGGAAGGTAGGAAAGAGTTAGGAAAAAATGTGCGTAGACTTACATGATTGGGAGTTCGATTAATCGATTTAACAGAAGGAGGAGTAGTGGTGATGAATAGAGCTGACTCATCATTAGTTTGAGAAGTAAAAAGCAAGCAAGACCAAGACCCTATTCCTTAATTTAAAGGCAAATATTCATAAGCAAAAAGTGATGGCTTTTGAACAAAGGATAGATGGTTTTTTGAGGTATAAAGCAAGATTGTGGGATTGATTTCAAGGATAATAAGGATGATCACCTAGCTCACATGGAGTTTCTTACAAAAATAGTTACCACTCTAGCATCCAAATGAAGATCTCCTTTTGGATGGTTTGAAGTTGGTGAAGTAGGGTATATGACCAGAGTTAGTTTATGAAGCCATGGATAAAATGAAGGTCATTCAAGAGTGGTTGAAATCAGTGGAGAGTCATCAAAAATCTTACAATGATGTAAGGATACGGTCGTTAGAGTTCGAAGTAGATGATGGGGTATATTTATAAGTTTCACCCATGAAGGGAGTTATGAAATTTGGTAAGAAGGGGAAACCCAATCCCCCGTATGTTGGTCCTTACGAAAGCATTTCATTTGGGATTGCATGTTTCCATGTTGACGAAGTGCATGGACGATCCTTCATTGATTATACCAATCAAAGATATTGGGATCAAAGATATTATTAAGAGATTTTTGTTCAAATTTTAGATCGCCAAGTTCACAAGTTGAGGACTAAGGAAGTAGTATCACACAATGTTTTGTGGGGAAATAAGTTTGTTGAATGAGCTACTTGGAAAGCTGAAGAGGATGTGAAGAAGCGATATCCACATCTATTTGAATCCAGAGAAAATGCAAATCAAGGTACTAATTTTCTTCTTAGTACTTTTTAAATTATGAGTTAGCATGTCGTTTGTTGCATTTTTCTTGTTGGGTATTTTGAACTAGATTTTCCACCCTTAGTCAAGTAAAATATATATCATTCCAGAGTCAATTTTTCACAAGGGGAGATATTGTAACATATCCCAACTAAAAAGAAACTAGAAGGAAAGTTTAGAAATTGGAAAGAATTTTTAAAATGTGGAAATATTGTAAATAAATTAAAATGTGTTTTGGGTCAACTTCAACCGGCCATAACTCCTGGCTCAAGATTATTTAGGTGTATTTCTAGATATGGTTGTAAATATCTTGGAACGATCTTTCCTACTTCGCCAAGTTTGTGAAATTTCGAGTTCGGATGAGCGAGTTATGCCCTTTGGAAGTTGGGTTGTTTGATTAGGGAAATATCCAATACAGAAATTTAGAGGGTAATTTACTCTTTTCCTACCCAATTAATTAAAGTTGTCTGTAAAATTTAATTAGGGTCAAATCAAAGTTATTTCAGTTTATGCTTTTGAAAAATAGAGTTAGATTGTTTGGAGAAAAAGCGCAAGAGAAAAGAGAAGAGGAAAAGGTAGATTCGCTAAGAAGGAACGATTTTGATTAGGAAATTCTTCAAAATTTGGATCATACAAGGTATGTGAGTCTTTCATAGTGTTGGGTTCATTCAACCACACGCCAAACATGTTTAGTTAAGAACATTCGTCCTAAAATAGATTTGAAAGTTTATGTTCTTGACATGAATTCTTGAATTTTAATGTTGTTCTTTAATTGAGTTGAATTGTAGAGTTTATAAGATCTTTTCATTGAAATTTCGAGTTGTTGGAGTTAAGTTCTTGAGTATATATGCTGGGTATCGGAATCTAAAATGAATTAGAGAGAAAATTTGTGGTTAGGCGAATTGGGGCTACAAAACGAAGAATAGAAAATCGGACAAGGAACATGTACCATGTCCGCGTTGCGGACCTATTCCTCAGTGAAAAATGTTGCTCCGCGTCGTGGACAAGACGTGGACTTGTCTGTCTCAAAATTAAGTTTTCTGAGTAATTATTTAGGAGCATCTCTGCGTCTCAGACTTTTCCTAACATGGTGATTTCATAACTTTTCTCAAGTTTATCTAATCCAAATCATTCCTAAACATCAAGAGATCATTCCTATCACAAATATTAATTCCTTGAATCCATAATTCAATTAAAGGAAAGTTAAGAGTCAATTCAAGTAAATTTAAGAGTCAAGTCAGATAAAGTTAAGAGTAAAGTCAAGTGAAGTTCATCAAAGTTTTTCGAAGGTCTTTATTAAATGTTTTAACTTTGTTTAAAAAATAAAAGATTCAAGTTAAGCTAAGTGAAAAAAGAGTTGAGTTCATTTCTCAAAAGCAATAGGGAAGTAAATGTTCCCAAAGAATTTATAAATGTTTTCACATTTAAGATAAGAAGAAACTAAAATTTCCAAAAGTGTTTTGAGCAAGAAAAGGGAACATCGATTCCACGAGAGGTTTTAAGCTAAGTATTGAGTAATAATGAACATCGATATGGGGATACGAGTTCATATTAAAAAATATGAGATAAGTATATTTTTGGGAGTATTATTGAGCACCAATATGTGGAAGCGAGTTCATATTAACTTAAGTCTCCGTAAATCATGTATCAATCATGGGCATGAAAGGATCATATTTTTAGATGATCACTTAAATTAAGCTAGTGAATCCACTAAGTTAAGAAGGTCCTACACTCCGGCAAGGTGTAGGAAGATCGGGCGTCGTGGGCCTAATAACGTTGTATCATCACTATAAATTTTAAGTGATGTTTTTCGATTGAACCTCCCAAAACAATAATTGCATGGGTTAGTAAAGAGGCTCTGCTTAGTATGAATGGGGGTATATGATTTCATTCATCCATTGCACAAGCAGTCTTTGAGAGGAAGCATGGTATGTATTTTATTATGATTATGAATTGACATCAGTTTATTTTGTATTGTTAAATACGTCACACCGTTATTTGTATCTTTGCATATACACAGTATTAAAAACCATGTTTTGAACAACTTTTATTTATATTACACATGTTTTTAAGTTATTTTATAATTAAATGAGTTCAGTTAAGTATTCATGAGTTAAGAATAGCCAAGATAAGAGTTTCTTTGAGAATCAACTTCAAGCTTATGTTGTATTTTAGCATTCTAACTTTCATACTCGTATTTTCAATGTACTGATGCCAGATGACCTGCTTTGTATAATGATGCATATCCATGTAACTAAGATTGACATTCCAGGTATTGTTGATCAAGTTGAGTACCCCATACTCAGTTGGGGAGCCTCCATTTGGAAGATCAATTTTGTTGCTTTCAGTTTTAATTTTAGTTCATTAGGATGTTGTGGGGCTTGTCCCAACATCCATCTATGTTATTATAGGCTTCGTGCATAGTAAGTCAGATGTTAGTCCATTCATCATTATTAAGTTATTGGCTTATGCTCAGATCTTAGTTGCCGCTTTGGCTTAGATTAGATGTTTATTAGTTAAATTATTATGAGTTCAGTTTGAGGTAGTTAAATTGTTTAGCACTTGAAATATTGTGTGTGTGTGTGTTATATTAATTCAAAATTTTCATTTAGCTTTATATTAAAATGTCTAACTTTCTATAAAATAAAGTTCTATTAGCAATTATTGCTTCGATAAGGTACTTGGATTCTACTTCTTACATGGCTGCCAAAGTTTTACAATAGAAAGAGGTTACACATGCATCTTACATGTTCTAAGCCGAGCAAATGATGATGCATATTCAATCATTGAGAAAAGCATCATTGAATGTCTTGAGAAATTTAATGAAGGAATAATGAATTCCTTTGTGATAGCCGCATATTGACTAGAAAAAAAATTAATCATCACATTCAGATAGTGCATTAGGTATAGCTTTAATAGCTTAGTTATTTTTATATATTTGTTACCTCTTTTGACCATGAATCACTGAGGGCAAGTGTAACGACCTGTTTAGTCGTTTTGAGCTGCAGATTTTATTTCTGGAAAAACTGGCTGAGACGACGGAACCCACGACGGACCGTCATGGGCACGACGGACCGTCGAGGGTGTCTCGTTCCAAAACACTTGGAATTCTGAAATTTGGGTACTGAAATCGGCTCTCTGAACTTCGTAACGGAATGGAAGGACGGACCGTCACAGACTCTTGGTAAAAATCTAGTCTCTGAACTCTGTGACGGAGCAGCAGGACGGACCGTCGCAGGCACGACGGCCCGTCACAGTTTGCGTAATCCCAGGCTGGGCCGGATTTCTGCTTAGTAATTTAAGGGGCGTTTTGGACTATTCCTGCTTTAATTATAAAGTTAGTGGGTTAATGTTAATATGTCTAATTACTTGGGGGTTAAAAGAGATAACCTTGAGTTAATTAGTGGGATGTTATTGCCATCTTTATACTTAATTATAT
>NC_028647.1:29510507-29510777 GCF_001406875.1 Solanum pennellii | reverse complement strand
GCTATTGAATCTTGAACCCTAATTTTACTTTGTTATTGATGATGCCTTGGTATAAAAGAAGGCTTGATGAACTAAAGTAATGAGATTAGGGGATCGGGTGTCACGTTCCGACACCAGGATAGAAATAGTGGATCGGGTGTCAAAATCCGGCACCAGGATAGAATATATATGGATCTGAGTGTCACGTTCCGACACCATGATAGTATATGGATCGGGTGTCACGTTCCAGCACCAGGATAGAATATATATGGATCGGAGTGTCACGTTCCG
>NC_028647.1:29446580-29502599 GCF_001406875.1 Solanum pennellii | reverse complement strand
ATTAATGAGTTTAAGTCTTCCGCATTACTTTCTGTTGATATTATAATGAAATGTTAGGGTTTAGATTGGTTGGTTCGCTCACATAGGAGGGTAAGTGTGGGTGCCAGTCGCGGCTCGGTTTTGGGTCATGACAGAAAGTATTTTTTACATATTTTTATCATATACGATTATCTTTACATAATTCTAGTTCTACTGAAATACAACAAATGTTCATAGGAACCATTGGATGAAAATCAAAATCAGGACAAAAATGAACTGCAAAAAGTAGAAACGTATCCTAAAAGAAAAAGGTAAAGTGACTTGTAAAAATTACCTCTAGTAATGTATCACACACTGATCATCAGAGATCTAAAGACAACAATCAGATAGATAGTTCACATCCAAATGGGAGTAAACACGAATATGAGATCATTTCTGCCCAAGTACCAATAACACAAAAATATGGCATCAACTTTTATATTTTATTTTACCTTTCAACATAACAATGTACATAAGCCACATCAACTAAGGAAAACTGATGCACCCAATTTACTGGATAATTCAGCTCTTCATCAACACCTTTATTGGTGAATACTAATATTAATAAAAAGAAATCGAGAGAAATCTGAACAATTAAATTGGGTATCAAAGAGAGAATATGAATAAATCAGGATTCCTATCTAACCACATCAAAGAACATATGAAAATTGTGGTCTTACCATTAAGTAGTATCCAATTTATGAAAGAAGAGAACTGAAAATTAAAACAAAAATTTAAAGAGGAAAAATACTTATAGATCGAAAGAGATGACTCTGGATCGTGGATAGCACTAGAGTGAGGAGTAATAGGAATAGAGAAGCTCGCTTTATTTGGGTTTAAAGTTTGATTCTAAAAAAGTCCGTTTGTAATATGTGGATAACAGAAACCCATGTAGGCAGATATTATTTAGATTAAAAAGATTTTTTTTATTCTAGATCATTCTTGTGTATTTGTTATGTTAAATTTACTAATTTGATCTTGATCGTCATTGATCTTCACTCTTTTATACAATAAAAATATATATTATAGTATATTTACTTTTATATTTATACTTTTTTATTTATATTTTTATTCACAAACTTTTTGTCATATCCAAAATAGCTTAAGGGCAAGTTGGTCAACTCCATGAAACAAAATAAAATTGCAAGATAAATTTGCTTAGAAAATTTGTACTTGTTGCTTTGTTATTTGGACCTCAACAAAAACTCTTTAAAAAGTCCATCCTTTTCTATTTAATTACGAACCATGTATGCCATTAAAGAATATGATGGATCCTATTCTTTTGTTTTTTAATTAATTTCATAAGACATGGGTCTCATATTAAGCATTATTACTTTCTTTACTGTAATAAATATATAATCTCCCTATTTAATTTTAGTTGTCTGTTATTTAAGAATTTATTATTATTATTATCTATCAATTTTCATATATTAAAAAATATGGGTTTTTAATTCATATTATGCTTTCATTACTAATTACTTATTATTTATCAAATTGTTTTTTCAAATCTAATACTATAAAGATCAATCTATAAAAATAGTGTGATAAATAGTTATATCAATAATTTATTTTCTAAATTGGTGTACCAAATTCAAATATGACAAGTAAAATAAATAAATAAATAAATAATGACAAATTACATGAATAACACTGATTGCCAAAAAAAATCCAAATATTACTAGGAAATTTATGGCCAAAGGGGTCCAAAGTTGCTTCACAAATATAGTATGAAATATTAAAAATAAACATATTTAGTTATTTCATTTGAACTCTCTTCTCTCTCTTTCTCTCGCTCTCTCTCTCTCTCGCTTTCTCTCTATCTCTCATGATATATAAAATCTTTTATAGACAAGGTTTTCATCCTTTTTATATTATTTTTTTCATTGTCATTCGACTCATATAAATATCTTGAGGTGAGTTATAACTATTTTGGGTAAGGTTAATTTAAAAACTATGAAACAAAAACTACTTTAAATAAAAACAATAAACCTACAAACAATTGAAGCTATAATAGATACACCAACGCAAACACAAACAATCATAGCACAAACGTACAAGAACCTGAATAAAAAAAATGTCATTGTTAATCTCCATACAAATATATGATAAAGCAAATTATCAACTTTTTGGAATAAAATACATTCCAAACAAATAAATGGTTTCTCATTAATAGAAACAAACACAATTGTGTTAGCTATCAAGAGAATGGTACAAAACAAGGAAAACCAGAAATTATGAAACAAACACAAGGAATATTGTCTTTCTTGGAAATTATGAAACTACTCGTGTCTATCACATAATTGTACATCATCATGTTAAGAAGGTAAAATATTGGTGAAGCATACGTAATTAATAATGAGCATTAAGACACCAGAAAGTATAGTTGAGTGGTTCAAGATCCTGATAATAAATCAATGGGGAGCATCCTAGCATGAAACACAATATTAAACACAAAAATCTTACAATAAACATCGATTGTAGTTAGTGTGTCTGTGTTACCAAGACCAAAAGTGCAGCAACCTGACACGGGAAAAGGAGAAAAATAAGACTTGTGAAACTAGTATTAGGCAGGCAGGCAATCCTTAAAGTCGTAATTTGGATGAATATTGAAAATATCTGACTGACCATAACCCACTTCCTGCAATACTGGTTGGAAGTAGAAGAATACCAAATGCTAGCAGGAAGAGAAAAAGTACAGACAGTTAGTTTATGGGCTGATGCAACAATAGTTGTCCAATAATATATTTAACTTAAGCCAATCGAATCCCTAAACATAACCCCAACTTGCCTTTCTTTTTGACTTAAGAACAGAAAGCATACAATTTTGGAAAGTATACACCAAACAACAATATTCGTTGAACAGAAACCTAGTTAGGACAATATTAGGGTCCTGATCAAATGACTCGACATAGACACGGGCGTGCCAAATTTTTGCATCAATGACTTTGTCAAAGGACAAAGTGCAGGTGCAATCAATCATATGTTGTGTGAGCAATGTGTTGGAATGTCTTAATGGTGTCAAACAATGCTGAAAAAGCAACAGGCCATGACATGGCTTGGACGCTGACCAACATTAGTTGTAGGCAAGTTTGTATGCGAAAATCACATGGTCTGGTCAAATGCGGGAAAATTGAGTTGAGCTAAATTGAAGCATTGTCAATTATGAATAAAACGCAGCAAGAAAACAAAAAACGGCACGAGCGAATTAAAAGTTAACATTGCCAAAGAAAGACAGTAGCAGACAATAGCAGGGCGTCGGTGGTGCGAAGGCATGGAAAATTGTGCGGATGGATTCTGGTGGACTCTAATGAAGAAATGACTGTACAATGATTGAAAATTATATTAGAGTCAAAAATATTGAAGGAAATGTAGCAAAAAAACGAAATCCAGCCATCAAGCTCACATGCCAAGCACATGTGGCAGTTACCTTTTGGTAACTGCTTGTGTCTAGATTCGTTGTACCTCTTGTATGCATTTTAAATTCGAAATTTAAATGTTTCTTACCAGTTGGGGATTTCAACTGAATTATATTTTAGTGGGCTAAAAATTTGACAAGTGTTAGACATGTGTCACAACACTATACTATGTAAACACAATGTTGCCACATGTTCTATAAATGGACAGCCTTGTGTGTTCGACGAAATTGGCGAAGGAAGGAGGATTAGAATTGTTATCCTAAGGTGAAAGAGGGAATATTAAGTCTTAAATTTCACCAAGACACTTAGAATAAAACGTGAGGGTTTTAAGAAGTGTCTAAGGAAATAATCGACTTGTGATTGTGCCTTAAGTCGAAGTGGAAGTTAGACAGAATTATTGTTTAACGAGTGAGTCCTTTGTATTATTTTGATTATAAATATAAAGGTTGGGTTTGCCCATATGTTTATGTGTTTATTTGCTGTTGAAGTCTAAGAAATAATCTAAGGCATAAAAGAAGAAAAACGTCCTTGAACGTTACGAAGAATAGGCTGTGAAAGGGGCTAAGTTGAGTGAGATTTGTCTGCCATTAGGTAGGGCTAACTTCTTGCACGAAATTAAGGTGGAGTAGTATGCCTGTGTAAAAATTGGTATCAGAGAGCTGCTTAGATTATTCGATGGATGGTGGAAACGCTAAGCTGCAGGAGAGGGTGACAGGACTAGAAGTACTAATTACTAGAACAAAGGATAGGGAGGTTTTGGTTGATCTTGTCACTCAAATTCAAAGAGTGAAGGCAAAATTAACATTGACCAAAGAAGTCTTGAACGAAAAAGTGTTGATGTTAGAGGCAGAATATGCAGCCAAACACGACACTGCCCAACAAGAAACGGAACTCGTTCGTTGGGAGAAGGAAGACTTGCGTGGTGAAAATCTTCTTCTATGTCGGGCGTTACAAGGAACAATTGGACCCATAAGGATGAAGATTCCAGAACCGAAGGCTTACAATGGTGTGAGAAGTGCCAAGGAATAGGAGAAATTTCTTTGGGATATCGAAAATTACTTCAAGGTAGCAAAGATTCAAGATGCTGAAAAGGTGTAGTCACAACAATATATTTAAGTGATGATGCCAAGGTTTGGTGGAGAACAAGGTTTAGTGAAGTAGATTGTTCGAATTTGCCACAGATTGAAAAGTGGGAAATGTTAAAGAAAGAATTGAAAACTCAATTTCTTCCAAGCAATTCGTCTTGGTTGGCAAGAGATGGACTGTGACTGTTTGAAACAAGGCGGCACAGTGAGAGCTTATATCAAGGAATGTTCTTCCTTTATGTTTAACATAGGCAACATGATCTAAGAAAACAAGTTGCACTATTTTATAAGCGGGTACAAATGATGGGCACAAAGAGAGTTAAGGAAACCGAATATTCAAATTCTCAATTTGCCATATAGGTACATAATAAATTGGCTAACTTTGATGAGAGTGACGACCCTAGGGATTCTTCGCACTTCAAGCTGAATGAAAAGGGGGAGGAGTGGAAGTAAAATGGGAAGGTCCAAGCTGCCGAAAAGGAAGATGAAGGTGGGAAAACTAGACAAGGGGAGTATTCTTTTCCAAAACAGAAGGGAAACTTTGGAGGATGATTTACTTGTGGTGGACCACATTTGAAAAGGGAATGTCCAGTGCAACTGAAAGTAAATGCCATACTTGCTGCCGAATTGGAAAAGGAAAAGAACAATGATGCAGAAACGCCAAAAGTGAATTCTTTGGCGTTGGTTGAAGATGAAAATGATATACAAGATATGATCCTTGTTCGGAATCAAAAATAGATTCAGATGAGGGATGTCCTCGACGAAGACTTTGAGTTTTATTAGGTGGGGGAAGTTTGTAAGGGTCCTGACCAAATGACTTGACATAGACACGGGCGTGACAAAGGGTTAGCATGAATGACTTTGTCAAAGGCCAAAGTGCGGGTGGAATCAATCATGCGTTGTATGAGAAAAGTTTTGGCATGGCTTAATGGTCTCAAACAATGCTGAAAAAGCAGTGTCAAGACATGAAATGGATATTGGCTAATCATCTTGGACGCTGACCAACATTTAGTTGTGGGCAAATTTGCATGCGAAAATCACATGGTCTGGTCAAATATGGGAAAATTGAGCTAAGCTAAATTGAAGCATTGTCAATTGTGAATGAAACACATAAAAAAACAAGAATTGACACGAGTAGATCAAAAGTTAACTTTGCCAAAGCACGAAAACGACAAACAGCGACAAGGCGTCGGTGGTGCGCAGGCATAAAAAATGTTTGATTGATTCGGTTGGACTTTGATGATTAAATGACTATAAAATGCTTGAAAAATATATTAGAGTAAAAGATATTGTAGGAAAATGCATCAAAGAAACAAAATCCAGTCAGCAAGCTCACATGCCAACCACATGCGTCAATTACCTTTTTGTAACCACTTGTGTCTAGATTCGTTGTGTCTCTTGTATGCATTTTGAATTCGAATATTGAGTGTTTCTTGTCAGTTGAGGATGTCAACTGAATTATATTTTAGTGGGATAAGCATTTGACAAGTGTTAGACATGTGTAACAATACTATACTATGCAAACACAAGGCTGCCACATATTTTATAAATGGACATCGTTGTGTGTTGGACGAAATTGGAAAAGGAAGGAGGATATAATTGTTATCCTAAGGTGAAAGAGGGAAGATTAAGTCTGGAATTTCACCAAGACACTTAGAATAAAATGTGAGAGTTTCAAGAAGTGTCTAAGGCAACAAGAAACTTCTGATTGTGCCTTAACTCGAAGTCAAACTGGAAGTTGGACAAAACTGTTGTTCAACATGTGTGTCCTTTGTATTATTTAGATTATAAAAAAAAAGGTTGGGTTTGCCCGTATGTTTATGTGTTGATTTACTGTTGAATTATGAAAAATAATCTAAGGCATAAAAGAAGAAAAATGTCCTTGAATATTAGGTAGAATAGGCTGCGAAAGGGGATGAGTTTAGTGAGACTTGAGTTCGATTAGGTTAAGTTAACTTCTTGCAAAAAATTAAGGTGAAGTAGTTTCCCCGCCTAATAGACAACATAAATATCTGAGCCATTAAAGTAGCATCATAACTACCTGCAACATCTTGATATTTAGTGATATAATATAAATCAGCCACCCTGGGAACAAGGAAACTACGGTCATAAAGTTCTTTTCTCACCGTCTGGACCACATAAGAGAAACTAGGCTTATGTTGATTAAGATGATCACTGAAACCAACTTGAACAACTTTATATAACTACTTTCTCCTTGCTCTTAAACATTTTGAAAAATTAGTCCAATGATGCCATCCTCTCAAAAAGTTGTGACGAAAAGTATGTCCAATTGACTCTTTCCCAGACATCCAATACCTACAGCCTTTAGCAAATGGTCTCTTCCAGACTATTGTGACCTCTTGTCTTCTCAGATCCATTATCCCTGAAGTCGTCGCATAAGAAGTTTTTACATACTAAACTAGTTAGTTGCACATCCATAAACTTTCATTTTATTCTAAGGTATTTCACTTCCAAATGAACAAGCATTCACTAACACGAGCCATCAATGTAAACTCTCAATCGTAGACTGAAAATTGTCCCTTCTAGTTCCATAGTTAAATAAAACGGATGGAAATCTCGAAAAGTGATTTTTTGTGCATATAGTAGTGCCTAGTCCCTTTTCTAGTCAAAAACCAAGATAACAACCACTGATACCCGGAAACAGAAATCATATGTATAAACTGAAACCTTCAAAAATTGTGAAGAACAAACCCTCTGTAAAACTGAAATTACATCATTAATTTTAAACTAGATTAAGTTGACTTTAACTCCCATATGATTAAACATAAGAGACTTGTGCCGTCCCACTTTACCATTCAATGGATAAGCCAATAAAAATGTAGTAAGCATACAACCAGTATGGTGAAGTGGAAACAATTTAAAGATATTGACTAGTAATTAGATGAATTACAGGTAACTTGAACAACTGTGGTCTGTGCAGGAACTTTCACATTTGTTGTTCTGCTCAGCAAAAAAGCGATCTGAAGAAAATGCAGAATCCAATTCCTCAATCCCATGCCTCACTTGTAGATGTACACGGCAACATGATATCCGAACACACGCCCACATATTCCCCTACGTAGACAAACATCATCAATATGTAACACATTCATACACTTTCTTTACAATTATCAACATTTTATATGGCTCTAAATCAACAACATAAATTTCCAAATCTCTCCTGTTAATGATTTGAAAGTTTCTACCATCAACATCAATCAACAAAAAGAAGAGGTATGTTGAAGCCTGAAACACCAAATTTATAAATAATTGATAAATAAATAAATAAATAAGTTGATGATTGGACCAATCATAACAGTGTCAAATAAGGAAAGCTTCAACTAAAATCAAAGATATCTTTTTAAAATTAAATGAAAATCACCTACAACATTCCATAACTATGGCTAAATGTTAATACATATAAACTTCCTTTTAACAACTATTGTATTTTGAAATAAGTTAAGAGAAAACTTATCTAGTAATACTCTTACTAAAATTTTTATTCTGAAAAGCCAATATTGCATAGTCATATGTTTGGCTGTCTTTATTAGGAGTGATGTACTTCCAAAATTTTTAGGACCAATAAAAATTGGCAAAGAGTTGGTTTCCTCGAATGATGTTCCTCCCACGATTTCCCATTTCAGTCAATCTATGCTCACTTACTACCAAATAAAGATGTGTGCAACATATACAAGACAAGGGATTATTACAGTCAAAATATTGAAATATTTGTTTGTTCAGTAATCAAAAGATATTATCACATACTTTTTTGAGCCTCAACCATACAAGGGAAAAGTAATTCAAGCAAACTATGGAGAGAAGAACAAGTGGATGATAAAGGAGGTCCTTACACAATATGGGGTAGGCCTAGGGAAGTCCATCAGAATCTTGTGGGCTCTCTTGAAGATCAATACAACAATCAGGGTAGGAAATTAAAACATTTTTAGGGAGAATAAATGGTTAGGAAATGTTAGTTTGAAAAGTATCAGAGATGTGAATGAACAACTGAGTGTAGATGCAGTTTGGGTACAACATGGATGGATTTTCCAGTTTAGAAGGAATTTAAATGAATGGAGAATCGAGAATGTGACAAATATTTTTGGAAGGCTGGATGTTTTTACAAGAACAAGGGATGAACATGATATATTATGGTGGAACAGAAATAACAAAGGCACATTCGAGGAAAAATCTGCATATAAGTTTCTAAATCAAGATGGACAATAACCTTATCTTTGTCCTTGGAAGCATATTTGGAAACCTAAAATCCCTTTCAAGGTGTTATGTTTCACTTGGTTTATGGCAAAGAAGAAGTCTTTAACACATAAAGTCTCAAGAAAAGGAAGTTCTCCATGTGTTCTAGATGCTATTTATGTGACGAAGAGGTTAAGACAGTCAGTTATCTGTTTCTCTAGTTCAGAATAATGTCCAAGCTTTGTAGGATTTTCATTAGGCTCGGGGGGTGGGGGGGTGGGTTTGCTTGGGCTATTCCTAACATAATCACACATATTTTATACAGTTGGAGAGAAGTAGGGGTGGGAGCTGCAGATAGAGATTAGATGGAGGATTCTCGCAGCATGTATTTGGTGAATTGTTTGGAAAGAAAGAAATGCTAGACGTTTTGAGAGCAAGAGTTGTAATCTTCAAAAGATCAAACTACACTGTATCAGGCTTTTTTCCCTCCTGGTGCAAGTAGGTGTATTCAGAGGAAACTTAATCTGTTATAGATAACCTAGGTTCATGTTAGATTCAGATATAGTTTTGTTACATTTTTTTACAAGTTGTAATTATTGTTTAGTGCAACCCATGCACTGGTTCAATGAATATACACAAATATTACCTTATCAAGAAAAAGATATCATCACAAACTTGAGGAATGTGTGCCACGAACACTTTCTCCACTGTTCAACAGGAATATTACGTAATGTATTGGAATAGCACCATATTCAGATGCTAAAAATATCCTTTTGATAATATAAAGAATGAACCCGATATTGGATTGAGAATCATATCCAGATGTTAAAATTATCAAAAAGAAGAAATAATACTTCAGATTTAACCAAGATGTTGGTCAATATTGTCAAAGGTCATTTGGAGATGCTTAAACCCCAAATCTACGTGAAGCTCAAGGTGGTTCTTTGCTTCGCATAGGCAGAAAGCATCAACATGTTAAGGAATGAGCTCAATGTGCATGGGCTCTACTTTGGAGAGAGCACCAATGAATAATTAAAGAGATATATCAATTGTTGTGGAAATATATGAATCTATTACTTACTAAGAAAAGGAATTAAAAAATTCAAATAGAAGAAAACTAGTCAGAAACCCTGAAGTACAGACTTTGACTGCATTGTAGCTTCTAGATCAAAATTCTATATAAATGTTGAGCTTAATTTACATGTTTTATTTTTACTTCTATATTTCACTTAATTGTAGTTTTTCCAATTACTTTGTTCATATGATTTTTTGTGCATATATTATGTACAAATTACATTTAAGTATTTTTAAAAGTAAAATAGTAAAAGGGAAGTACCATCATAGTTAACGGCAACAATGGTTTCATCACTTGTTAGTTCTTACTACTTCATATCTATAACAGGGAAATGCTTCTAAGTCTAGAATATCATGGATAACTGCTAGCTTATTAACTTAGCTACACAACTCTTGGAGAAATATATAAGCACAAACCAAGAGTGTCCGTCCATGATTATGATTGTTGGTAGGTAACAAATTTAGATTGATCGTCTTGATCACTTCATCCATCTCTCTGAGTTTCGCGGGCCATCAACATACTGTAACCACCCCAAGAAATTTTTTATCATATTTTTTTATTCGGAAAATCAATGCAAACTGCAAATTAACATGGCCGCACCTACTGCACCCACCAAGCTGATCCAAGCCAAGATAATGGAAAATCCGAAACAGTGCAAGCTTGAGTTAAATAAAGTAGAGACGAACAAAAAAGTAACTCCACAAAAAGAAACAGATGAACCACCAGAAATATGTTCATGAATCTCACAAGATGCGCCATTTACATTATCAAATTGACCAACGTAAACCATATTCAGAAGGAAAATGATTTAGATGTTTATTAGAGAGGGGGAGGAGATACTTCAGCTATTTTGAAACAAAAATTCCCAACACAATATGAAAGATAGATTTTCTGTACAAACAATTATAAATTGTACTAGAACATCTAGTGTATCTGATAGTTCAATAATGATTTCCACATATGTAGGAAATAATTATTCTAAAAAAAGGAAGCTGTTTAATAACTTCACAATTGTTAGTTATAATTTGACACATCAACCAGGCATGCTAACAAAACTGACAATTAGAACACAAACATAGTTCTTCAATGGAAGGATGACTTTACATGTATGACCATAGAAAATAATAATTAAGAAATTAGATTGTAATTTGTCCTCTCAAAGCACCAGAGTCTCGAACATCCTATATGAAGATTCAATATATACTGTAGAAGGAAAATATGTTTACTTCATCATCTGATTAATGGTAAAAATAATGTGTCCGTATTGGCAAAATCACTATCCTCACTAAACCAAGCAAATAAAAACAATGTCTTAGAAGCTGTCACATACCGTATCAACGAAGCCTTAGCACTTTGGTCAAAAGCAAAACATGAAATGAAGAGTATTTCACATACATTGCAAATTGACAATTCATGATGACTTTAAAACTGACAAAGTGAAGCGAGTTCAACGAGGTGTGCTCCACTCACTCACTTCTATCGAACTTTCTATGTCAAGGCAAACCCTTGGAAAGAGGAGCATTCTTGCTCTGCTTGGGGAAATTGATCTGGATCTTTCCTTCCATTACTAACCAAGATGTTGATTAACTCAGTTCCTTGAAGGAACAACTTTTCATATAAACTAAAACATAATTTGCTAGCCATGGGCATTTTCTGCACCACATGTCGAAGTAAATTAACCTTGATGAACTACACATCTCAATAATGATAGGATGGTGATGAAACCTAGACAAAAGTAAACAATTATGATGATGATGATGATTTGTAAGGATGAGTTGGGTTCAAGTACAATAATTACAGCTACATTATAAGTCAGAGAGCCAACAGTTGCTACTGTTCTTCTGGTTGCTACCACAGGGTATGCTCCTTTAGTTCTATCATTTTGAGCAACTATTGTTCTCTTTGTTTTTTAACAATTTATTTAAATAGTTTTAGTTAAATGTTTTAACAAAAAAAACAAACAAACAGAAGGAGGGGCGGGGGAAGATTACCAAATGATTAAAGAGTCCAGTCAGCGCGACTAAGTTCATCAACCAAATGTAGAGACACATTTTGATCTACTTGGACCGTGTCTTTTACCTGCGGGATGAATTCCATAAGCATGTAAAAACTTCTACTTTTCAACAACGATTACTATCAATGCAAGTAAATTGTGCACCTTAAGCAGCATTCTGACCATCGACCTAGATGTAGATTACACCGCCACCCCCAAAATATTTGATCCAACAAATAATAGAAAGGATGGTATTTCACTAGCATGGCTGAATACAGTTTCTATATTTTTGCAAATCAAGAAATTAAAGAGAATCAAAAATCATGGAATGCTCTAATCTATTACTTTCTGGAAATGCAAAAGAAAACTTTTATAAGGTCAAACTCACATCAGTTGCTATATGATAAAATAACAACACAAAAATGTGATGTTATCGTTGTATTCTTACGTGCACAAACTTAAGTAAATCGTGATGTTCATATGAAGTGTAAGGTGGCTGAATTGAGTGAGAAATTCTTGGTTAAACGAATCCATGAAAATGCACCTAAAACGTTCTAAAGGAACCATGAAATTTCCCTAAGAACTAACATGTAATGTGTTGAAAAAAGATGCTGAAAAACTACAAAATTTCCAGCCATAAGTTGATGGATTTCGGTCACATTAAAGTAGTTCAAAATGTTGTGAAAAATGATTTAAAATAAGTGAGGTCATGGAGGAACCTGTGACCTCACCATATTAAATACCATGAAAATAAGTGAGTTAAAAATAATGTGGTGAGGGGGATTAAAACCGTGATCTTTGATGGAAAATGGAATTATGAAAATAAGAAATGAGAGGAGTGGTATTCAAACCCACAACCTCTAGGTCGGACTAAGGAATAAAAATGAAAAGAAATGTTGAGGTGTGTGAGAATTCAATCCACGACCTCTAGGCGGAAAAAGGGAATTTAAAAAGAAAAATAAAGTGAGTCTGTGGGGATACGATCCCACACCCTTACGGTTAACTCAAAAAGTCAAGAACAAAAGAAAATAAATAAATGAGGCTGTGGGGAATCGATACCACAACCCCTTGGTACAAAGACAAGCGAATGAGAAAGAATGTAAAATTTAAGAAACAAAAAAAGAAGAGATAAAGATGTTGGGGCTCGATCTCGGGTCCCAAGTCGTGTGGACCGAAAATAAAATAAAAAGGAAAATGTAAGTGTTGTCCAAGGGATTTTAAATCGGGTTCCCTTTCCCAAATTCCGTATAGATACATAAGTCATACGTGAATAAATGTTCAAGAATAATGCTGCCTACATAGATCGAAACTGAGATCTTGGCATACATACACGATGCATAAGTCTTGTATCACATAATGTTAGGAAGGTATGAATCACTTAAACGAACTATGAATGGAGCCTCATGGCTTGTATGTAATGACCCATGAGTCTAGCATACGCTTAGAAGTAAGTCAACCTAAGATGTATGTAATGAAATGTTGAAATGAACAATGAAATGATGAAACCCTATAAGGTTTAAGTAAGAGTGTGAAACATACTAAATGGCCAAGTGCATTGGCATATGATGAAATGAACAATGAAATGATGAAACCCTAGAAGGGTGGTAAGAGTGTGAAACACACTAAATGGCCAAGTGCGTTGGCATATGATGAAATGAACAATGAAATGATGAAACCCTAGAAGGGTTAAGTAAGAGTGTGAAACACAGTAAATGGCCAAGTGTATTGGTATACAATGAAATGAACATTCACGTAATAAGGGGTGGGTAACTATGAAGAGCAAATGTGTTATAGTTAATATATGTGGTGACAATATGATAAGAGGCTAATGTAAACGATGAGATCAATCTCAAATGAGACTAAGTGAATGTTACCAAAATGTTCTCACCTATGAGATTGTAAAGTTAATGAAGAGACCAGTCTCTATGAACAATCTAATGAAAATATTGAGAATAATACACTTAATACTAATGATGAGATGAGAAATCATCTATAGAGCTATGATGTCCTCACACTAGAAGCCAGCTTCCGTGACGTATGAGTTGAATGTAACGGAACATTATACTGAGCACTGATCGACTAACTATGAGCGGTGATGCCTTCTTTCGGGAAGGGCGGAGGTTCACGTAACTCTCATAAGATGAGACTATTCGGCATGCTGAGTATGGATCTCCTTATATCTACTAGTCTTCGAACCTATACTGCCAATATAGGGATCTGGCGGGGTTTAATTCCCATGTACGCTAGCATGTCTTGGGTCACTTTTGCCGGTGATTCCACCTCTTTTCGGTGTGGGGGAGACATTGGATTTCATGATGCTCACACGATCTATGTCGGTTAAAGTTAAAGTTCCCCATGATTGAATGATGCCAGCCTCAAATTATGTACACAATGAAATGAATGATACCAAAGGTGTTAGGATAGGATAATCAAGAGGTGAGTTAGCCGTAAGTAATCACACTAGGTCATTCTTGATCATTGCACAGTCAACCCGATGAAAATCTTAAACTATATCCTAGGTATAGCTGGTGTTCACACTAGCCTATGAACAAAATAAAATGAAGTACGTATGAATGAATGAAACAGACTCTGTGTTTGCTAAAGAATGCTCCCTAGTTGAGGTCCCATATGTGGAACCCTCATTTTTGAAGTCTTAATGTCAAGTCCATGATTCCAAGGTCTCATGGCATATGAATGAATGATAGGAAAGATGTTATGTGCTATATGCAAAACGATATGTGCTATGTGTAAGACGTTATGTGCTATATGCAAAACGATATGTGCTATGCGTAAGATGTTATGTGTTGTGTTCAGTATGATAAGTATGATGATGCATGTCACTCTCATAGCATGACTTTCCTAATCCAAATTTGGAAAGCTCATTAACTTTCCTAATCCCATTTTGGCAAGCCCACTGACTTGACTTTCCATAATCATGTTGTTAGGAAAGAGATGTTCTTACTCATTCATGTTCTTGGTGTATGCTTGCATATACCCATATTTAGTACAAGTGTGTACTAATTCCATACAATTCTTCAATTTTAGTTTTAGGCATAGGTGGATGCTAAAGCTTACAGGTCGATGTTGCAGCTATCCGAACGTGGAGCTTTCATCCGGACTTGGTAGGACCTCATGCTTTCGAGGATGTATACCATTATTATCTAGATTATATGTAGGCTATAGCTAGTGGAGCTTGTTCCTCTATTTTTTTTCCCACTTTTGTTCAGACTTTGTATGGATGCCGTTTGACAAAAATACGTGTAATAAAATTATGATCTAATTCTTTCATTTGATTATCTTTTTATTAGATGGTTGATTTGTGAACGCCTATGATGTTAAGTAGTATGTATAAATGTATGTTAAGAAACAAAAAGATTCAAATTTTCCGCTAAATTTAACCTATATGAAGTAAGTATGACGTATGTAGGCTTGTCTGCGACCTCTGAGAGGTCAACGACGCCGGTCTCGTCTGGGGTGTAGATTCTGGCCGTGACATGTTACCACCTTGTATATGCATATATCAAGACCAAATAATATTTATATATTCTACATGTAGGGTTATTATGTCCACATATATCACCCTCTATCCTTTCCAGCATTGCAGGGATTCCACCCCAACCTTAGCCACTGATGGTTTGATAACCAACTTTTCTTGTGAAAATTTTGGTTCTTCAAAGTATGCCCATGTGCATTCTCAATCACTCTGCACATCATATTATAATCGGAATTACCCAATCGGTCATGAAATGATACAATCACTAGAACAAGTAAACCTTTTGTTTACTACGATATATGATTCAACCGCACCAAATTTGTATGATACAACCAAGAAAAAAGTGTTGGCATTTTTTCATGCATAGTTTTCTTATCCGTACTTATTGTAGTAATTTAAAGGTATTCCACTTTCCTTTATTCGTAGTCTCAACATGATAGCCATTTTTGCGAATAATCTTGAAACTCAACAACTTTCTATGAGACTTACTACAATACAATGCATTGTAAATTACAATTAATGTTCCTCCAGGTAGTAATAAGGCCTCTCTTTTAGATCCCTCAACAAATTTTGTACTACCGGATATTGTATTAACATATATATGCCGTTTTCATTACCAAATGAGAGAAATATTTCTTTTCTCTTAGCATCATATGAGTTGTTGCACTGTCCATAAGACACATATCTCCACTACTCATCTTGGATCCAAATGAAGACTGGGAAATTTTATTTATCTTCATACGAATAAAAATACATAATAAAAAGTATGAAATTTTAAATCTTAAGTGCATAAACATCAATTAAGAGATTAAAAATACATAAAAACATTATTTATTTGCAAGACCAATTATCAATATCAGTTTCGAGCCCCAAAGAAGTCCTCACCTTCTAGATGAGTAATATCATCGAGCCCATCAAAAACATCATCTTTCAATGTTATGTTTGCCTCAACATTCTCATCATATTTTTGAAAATAGCTTGCATGAACATCATTTTCAAAGTCAAATGTGACTCTACCCGGGCATTAGAAGAAGGGACACCTTCTTTATTTCCTTTCCTTTTAAAGAAAACATGCTCAAGTGCTCGACATTCATTTTTCCAATGATCTTTAAGGTCACAATGATGACAGTGATCACCCCTTCTTTTAGAAGGATTATTTTGAGAACCTATATTGTTCTCCCTTTTTTATGACCACCACCTAGACGATTATTATATCGTCTTTTGCCTTTGCCACACCCACACACATTGTCGTGACCCAAATTATTTTATCTTATTTCAGACTAACCATGTACTTCAACCGCGTGTGCCTCGGGTAGTGGAGCACTTCCAGCAGGACGACCTTCATAATTTTCCATTAAAAGGTTATTTTGCTTCTTAGCCACCAGAAGGCATGAAATGAGTTCATAGTATTTCTGAAACCCTTTTTTACGATATTGTTGTTGTAATATCATAATAGAGGCATGAAAAGTAGTATCTTTTCTAACATGTCCTCATCTTTTATTATTTTCCCACATAATTTCAACTGGGAAGGTATTTTAAATACAATATAATTATACTCAATTTACGCTTTTATAATCTTGAAACAAGTGCATCCACTCATAACGAGCCCTTGGCAATACTGTTGCCTTGAAGTGGTCATACCTCTGTTTCAAACCTATCCACAATTTAAGTGGATCATTCACTGTTAAGTATTAAACATTCAGGCTTTCATCAAGATGATGATGAAGGAAAATCATAACTTTCGCTATATACTGACTTGATGCCTTATTTCCTTCGACTATAGAATCACCAAGACATTTTGCGGTAAGGTGAATTTCAGCATCAAGTATCCATGGCAAATAATTTTACCCATAATTACAAGCTTTGACAAATTCGACATGATGAAAACTGTCATAAAATAGTTGAGTTAATAACATGATTTTGATTTCTTTATAATAAAAGTTAAATTTATGTTTCAAATAATTAAGTATTAGCATAAAATATATTATATGCATGAACATGAAATGTTGAGAAAACATGTAAACTCATAGAGTATGAAATGGTATATTTAATATATGTTCCAATTATTTTTTGATATATATATATTTCTAGTTTCGATAGTTATTAACGTCAAACTTTTGTAAGTTTTTCATGTCAAATTTAATATAATACTACTGCCTTTATGACACAGAAATATTTATCATAAATTTATAACAGGAAAATATTTACAAGTCCTTTGAATATCATGCTTTAGTATTAAATTTAGATTTATAGATTAGTATCATAAATAACATAACAATAATAACTTGAAACATATTGATTTTTATGCCTAGTAAAACATTAAATAATACCTAAAGCAAGTTATATATGCCGCAATAAAAATACAGATCAAGGATATATGTAAATCCTATTAGAGATGTTATAAACACACAAATATATACCTGACTCTAAAAGAAAGTTGATTAAAATTTAGGAATTAATTTTGAATTAAGTACGTCTTAGCTGGTTGGAGACTCATGCTGATAACATGTTGTAAAACTAGAGTAAAATACAAGAATACACAAACAATAAAGGGTGACAAATGGTGATGCAAACTACAGAGTGGAGAATATTATTTAAGCTCTTTAAGTGTGTATTTATTAAAGGTGGAGAAGACCCTTTTATAATAGGTTGAAATCATCCGTTTACTACCTCAACCAAAATACGGTAGTAATTCTTGATTCTTGCTTTAAATTAATACATGCATTAAATTAGGTTGACAAAAAAAAACATCCATATTAAATGGATTTGTTACACATCACTATTTCTCACTTATATGATTATTAAAATTTACTAGTAAAATAGAAAATTTATTTATGTGTTAATCACTAGTGCAATTTGCCAATATAATTCTTAATTTTGAAGTTTAATATGAAAAAAATAGTTAATATGGAAAAATAGTCAGCAATAACTTCATTGATGATATTTTAAATATATTTGTAATGTGGAGCAATTTAATAAAATATATCGTTTTATGCATTTACCATTATATTTTTTGTATTTTAACTTTAAAATCAATAATTAATAAGTGTTTATCATCCTCCGATTACGAATATATTGAATTTTTTTTTTCTTTTTGATTTGAATTTTTTTTATGTTATCTAAATAAAAAATAAATGATGGTTACATACATAAAAATTTATGATGGTTAAAATATTTGTATTAGGAAAAAGAATGTATAAGAAAAAGGACATTTCTTTACCAAAATTAATAATAGGACATTTTTGGAACAAGCATTTTAAAAATTTTCCATATAATTTATCATAGTTAGGTAATTTAATGAAGTAAAATACATCTACTCCTTTGTTCACTTTTGATTATCCATTGTTTCAAAAATTATTTTTTCACTATTACATGTTCTTTTTAACATATGAAGAAAAATAATTTATATTTTCGATGTCCTATCCTTATTTTTAATTGCTTATTACTCAAATCATTTTTAAGACCCAAATATGACAAGTAAAAATGAACCGAGACAATACCTATATCTATCTATATTATTTTAAAGCATAAATATCCTTAAAAGTACAAAATAACTCATAATTGTTCTCTCTCTCTCTCTCTCTCTCTCTATATATATATATATATATATATATATATATATATATATATATCATCAATTAATGTTGCACACGTGCAAACCAAGTTTCACTTAACTAGTTCTTGTAAAATAAAGAAGAACATTTGAAATGTTGATTAAATCTTTGTCTTTCATTAAATGACTTTACAATAGACAACTATTATTTACTACTTTCCTTAAATAATTTTCATTTAATTATTATCTTAACATTAAAAGTTTGAAAGTAATTGAGGACATATGACATTCTTATTAATTAGATAATACAGAATTTATTTTAACATAAAGTTTGCTAACATATATTTTACTGTATCGATCTATGACCCTTTACTGTTGAACTTATTTCAATGCCTTCATATACACCGATTTTTGTCAGATAAAAATAACACAACTACAAGAAAACAAAATATATACAAAAATATATCTACCACATATTATGACTTAATTGATACCTATGCAATTAAAAGTCTAAATAACTTCTCTATGCAGGAACTTTACTTAGAAAAATACACAAATTAATTAAATTTCTAATAATTTAACCTCATGAAGCATATAGACAACTCAAACAAAAGACACATCTACATGAGGAACACAAATAACAAAAGATTATTTTCTCATTTAAACAAGAATTAACCAAGAACATGCATAACATAAGGATACCATGGAAATACTAGAAGTTCTTGTTCTCAAGCTTGAATAGGAATAGAAGAAAAGAGACTAGGATATCAACGCTCTCAACAAACTTACTACTAAACATGCCATCAACCACTTAGGAAAAAATCCCAACTAAGGCTATCATGAAAAACAACACAGGAACCTCAATATGATATTCTTATTATAAGGAACTGTTACTTACGGGTACCTTCATCCGTATTAGTTCCCTTGTCCTCTTTGGCTTGAATCACATAGAAACAGTTTCTCTTTGGATCATTAGGATTCGAGCTATCAAGAGCAGCTTGTTTTGACTCTCTCCTTTTTGCCCAAAGTGTTGGAAAATCTCTCATCTTATGATCCTTCTTTTCATAACCAAATAACCCATCCGTTCCTCCAAGGAACCTACCCAAATGTTTCTTCCCACACTTACCGTAAATAGACCTTTCAAATGAAGAACCACCTCCATTCACTCCTTGAGGTTTAGGGTTAGACACCTTATCATTGTTGACCATAGGAGAATATTGGTTTTAGTACCTTTTTTTGGACCTTGGATGACTCTGTTCATCGGGTTTTGCTCTTTTTGCCTCCATATTCATTTTCCTAAGTTTTGTCTCTTCAATTTTTTGAGTGTATATCTTGAGCCTTGAGATATCCATATAATATTTTATCATTGCCGTACAATATTCTTCTTCAACCAAACCGGACACCCCCATTACAAACTTGTTCATCCTAACCTTAGATTTTGTCACTAAGGTTCGAACATACTTGGATAGTTGGGAGAACTTTAGAGAGTACTCCTTCTCACTCATACCCCCTTGACGGAGGTTCATGAATTCCACTTACTTTTATTTCATCAACTCTAAGGGGGGGAAACCTATCAATAAAGGACATATTAAATGATCACCAAACAACGCGACCCACTCTACAAGTCTCTCATCCCTCCATTGCTCATACCACATTTGAGCTATGTTTTTCAATTGGTAGGAAACTAGTTCCACTTTTCTCATAGAGATACTCCCGTGTAATCCACCACTTTAAACATTTCATCTATAAAGCCTTAGGGGGTCTTCATCCAATTTAGAGCGATGGAAGGTAAGGGGATTCATCCTTGTGAACTCCTTAATTCTTGAAGCGGGTGTACTTGCATTGACTTTTACCCGGGGTCTAACTTCTAGGTTTGCTTGGGTCGTTAAGGCTTGAGCTTAAGGGGTGATGGCTTGAGTTTTAACCCTCATAAGTTGGATCAAAGATAGGAAGGAAGCCTTTATCTCCACATTAGACATGATCCCTTCATCATAAGGAGCTTGAGGGTCTTGAGGAGTTTGAGGGAGAACTTTCTTATTCACATTCTCCTCTTGTTCCCTTCTTGAATTATCCCTTCTTGTATTCATATCCTATTAACACAAGAGAAGGATTAGGAAAAGGAAAATGAGAGAACTACACTCTAAGGAACGATTTCAAGAATATGAAAGAAGTCTAAATTTCTATCTTCCTAGAATCTCTCGCTTATATATTTGTAGTGACTCTCACCGATGAACAACACCCTACTAGACGTGGCTTCTGAGACATCAACCCTAAAGACCATCCCCAAAAGCTTGTGCTCTGATACCATATTTTTCATGAATCGAGGCTATACCCCAAAGCGACATGGCATACTCTACCCCGAACAGATCTTATACAAGCCTCATAGCATCCATACATCACATACGTGAATAAAATAATACGAAATTAAAAATTTTTGTTCAAAAACCATATAATCATAATACATTCAATTAATTGAAAGTAGAGTTCTAATGTCTCACATGGACAACTTAGAAAAAAGTTTAAACAAGATAGGGTCATGGCCCTTTACAATTAAAGTCTTGACAATAGTCCTAAAATATAAAAGAAATAGAAATATTAAAAGTTTGTGTCCTCGATCTATGAGGACATAGAGAAATATTTCACGGAAAAGGTATAGTCCAAGATAAAACTAGAGAGAGATACTCAACTAGTTCAACCTACACATGTAGTAAAACATAGAAGAAGAAGGTCTTAGCACAATTAATTATGAAGCATTATAGCCATGCAAAATATGCTTAAAAGGACCTTTGATTTGAAAGTCATGCTTGTATGACTTTTTTGTAAAACTTTATGAATATGAGTAAAAGAGTCATAATATAAGTCACAACAAACATGTAAGTCATTTATCCACATTAGAATATCATCAACCATATAACCCATTACGTTTGCTTTAAGCCTTCATCTCAAGTAACCCTCATGCTATACCTTTTTACAATGTATGGATATCATTCCATACAACCATCCACACATAGGTACCACTTTAAGGTCACCAAAAGCGAATTTACCATTCATCCTTCCAACTACACATAGAGTATATAAGATACATAAGGATCACATGAATCACCTTTTCACATTAAGGTCAACATTTAAGACAATTCTAAGTCATACTTGTGCAATGTGAAAGTACCATCCCGTAGTACTACTCACACTTAATACTCCTTTGAAATCACCACAGACAAGGCACATTCATATACAATAGTAATGACAAGGAAGTAACCAATAATATAATCCATGTATAGCATGCATATTTTATATACAAGCATATAACCATTAAAGAGTCAACATTCTTCATTAGCTTCATTACACTAATAGAGCCTTCATTCATTATAAATTAGATCAATATTCTCATTAACATATCATTACAAGAGCCCATTCAGTCATTAGCATATTAAGAAACACATCATGATTGTTCCTACTTGTCCAATGCATAGGTGGTGTCCTATGCTACCACCCACACTAAGTAGTACATCCTTAAGAAGCCATAGATCATTAACATTTTTGTGGGTGTAAGCCTTAACCGATATATACTATGTAAGATTTACATGGAATCCTCGTGTCACCCTCACCGGATAAAGAGATTCCTACTTGCCTAAGGTATGACCATCATTTGTTTAGCCTTAAGTGGATCTACTAGATAGACCTTTGTGGGCATATAGTTTAAGGGATAGAGAGATTTCTACTAGATACCCCACCTCAAATTACAGATGAGCATCTATCTCAAAAATTGCTACTAAGTACCCCGTCTCAAGTCACCATGAGCACCCATATCAAACCATATCCTATCGGTGCTTAGAATTATTCCACACAAAGTACAGTACATTCATTACATTAGTTCATTATGGGATAAAGGAATGCTACTAGATTCCCCGCCTCAACTCCTGAATGAGCATCCATACCAACCCAACATTCTTTAATTCATTGGGAAGCTTATAGATTTATAAATGAGAATGGTGTTTCACCTAAGAACCCCCTTATTGTGAGAAAGTACTTTCACAACATTTCGTTATTATTCATAATAGAACAATATGAGAATAACCTTTAAAATAGAACTGCGTGATAAACATCATCATTGAACTTTATCCAATTATCATTCAAGTCTGTGTGTTCGTATATATGAGAATAGACTTTCACATAATCACCATCATTATCAATTGTTGATACGGAGATAACATTCAATCCTAACACAATTAGCTTCTAAACATGATCATCATTCATTCATTTAGATCCCACACATGTTTTACGTCATCATTATGTATTAACCTCCACATGTAGGGTTCTAGGAATATATGCATCACTTCAATAAAAAATATACATAGTAAGTAAGCACCTCCACCTTTCAAGTGGACCAACATCTCTAGCACAACTCTACTTCAACAGAAATTAGATCATAACTTGCCCTTTCAAGGACATGATCAAGAGTTACCAACACACCAACAATTCACTTCAATTAAACCATGTATAATGATACCATTCAACTATCTAAATAAATTTTGGCATAATCCATCAACATTCATTCATGATCATCAAACCCACTTCATAAACCACAGTTTAGGAATTGAGAGAAATCGTGGGTTCATAGAGTATTATTAAAATAAATAATCAATTAAACCCCAATAAAATCATAATTTATCATTAGAAACCATTTGAAAACGTTTTATACAATAACACATGACGTTGAATAAAACTTAGGGGTTATAAGAATCCTAAAATTACTTTGGAGTTGGCTCCATGAAAGGAAAAATAAATAAGGATCAAGACCAACCTCCTTGACATTGATTCCCAAGAAAATCCCTTGAAAGTCCTTTGAAAACCTTTAGGAAATTGACTATAGAGGTTGAAGATAGAGATTTTTTGGAGAAAAAGAGAAGTTTGTATTTGGGGTTTTGAAATAATAAAGTCTAAAATATGTTTTAATACTTCGGAAAAGGGCCTAAAATATCCTTGAAGTATTGAAAATGGTTCAAGGTTACCCTCCATCTACCAATTGGCTCCAAAATGCATTCTCGTCCACCTATTGACTCCAAAATACCCTTGTCGTCCACCTTTGGGTTCAAAATTGACCACTTGTTAATTCTTTTAAAATTAAACCATTTAATTATTTTTCAAAATACTTGGCGTTAAACTATTGATTATAATTTAATTTATTAATATAATTTATAAATCAATGCACTACCCAAAAATTACTAGCTAAACACCACCCAATTATAAACCAATTATAATATCAAATCGCCATAAACTCTACTAAAACAAAATGAAAATATAGATTCCTGAATATGACATCAAAAATTATTCGATTCAGAAACAAAGTCCCAATTAAATTTAGGTTGATCCACTTATTTAGGAGGACACATTCAATAGGATTCTCTTTCAAGCTTTAATTAGAAGTTTATGATTAAAGGTAAAGAAGTAATACATCCCGAATTAATTTCATGCACTTTTAAAAATATAATTCTATAAATATTTATGATTTTCGTTAAAACCTTTAGTATATTATTTTGAAAAAGAAGTTATCTATGTAGTATCATCACATAATTGAGACGGAAGAATAATTAAGATGAAAAGAGTCAGAGTTTTAAATTTATCAGTAATATTTATTTAGACAATTGAATGTACTTGTATAGATATTTTCGCTTCAAATTTTTAAGTACACTCATTGGAAGTAGCTTTCCTGTTGTTGCATTACTAATTTGAAAGATTTATTAATTTGGAGGGGTTTAATTAATAATGGGTGGGTAGTGGATTGATTTATAAATTATACTAATAAGTTAAATGATAACAAATAGTTGAGCACCATGTATTTACAAAAATATTTAAATAGCTTAAACTTAAAACCGCTAAATAAGTAGTCAATTTTGAACCCAAAGGTTGATGATAAGGGTATATTGAGTCAATAGGTAGGTGGAAAGGGTATTTTAGAGCCAAAAGTTGGATGGAGGGTAATCTTGTACCATTTCCAATACTTCGAGGTCATTTTAGGACCTTTTCCGTCAATACTTTTAATTATGAAACAGTGGTTGACTTGGCTTTCTTGGTATCATACTATAGCATTATCACCAGATGTGACCATTGATCAACTATTTGATGTTCCTATGTGTGCCACTTCTTGGAAACGATCAAACGAAGATTATGAATTAATCAAGTTCTCTTAAAACACCTAATAAATACTTTTAATACTCTTAAAACACCTAAATAAACCCAACATAACTGTACAAACACTTAACTAATTATTATAACAAATTAACAAATCGCTTGGCCGAACCAATCCAGTCATACATGTGTGATCCACAGACCACCATCCTGCATGGCTGTGGTTCACTGATGTGGCTTGAATTTACGGGCCATGAGCCACGGAGGCAATAAACGGGGCTGTAACGACCCGCAAGTACACCAAAGAAAAAGGGTGCACTCTTGAGTTGTCATAAGGTGTACTTGATCCTTCAGAGGTCTTGTACAAGCCTCTAAGCTATCATTCATTACATAAGATATGAAAAGTACTGCGGAATTAAAATTTTTCACAAGAACAATAATAAGAAGTTTTTTTGTAAATACTAGGGAGTAAGTCTCAACGTCACAAGCCAACTTAAAGACACAACTTTCAATATCTTACGGTCACGACCCTTTACATTGAGAGAAATGCATAATAATTCTTATACAAGTCTTAAAGAAGAAGTAAAGAAATATAAACTATGTCCTCGAATATATGAGGATATACCAAGTCTTGAGCGAGTCAACTTCCCTAGCTTTGCCTTCTAGGAACCTTCACTTGCCTTCAACCTATACTTATAGACTATGGAAAAGTATGGGGTTAGTAAAAACATTATACTAAGTATGGAATTATGCAATAATACATGTAGAAGGGGATATTTTAGTTGAAATAAAGCTTTCATGCTTTTTAACTAAACCCTTACAGTGAACTCTTTTCATTACATTTTACACTCAACCCATTTTGCTTGGAGTTTCCTTATTTAAAGTTATCTTAAGACTCACTAATGTAAGACAAGAAGAATCGCCCATACAATCCCTTCAATACACACCTTGATCCTTAAGACTACCAACAATAGGGTTACTTTACCATACTTAACAAGTAAATATTCAATATCAAAGACACTAGAGGAACATACTTGCATTTAAGGACTTCACATGAGAAACCTTCTCCAAGAAAACCCCCAAGTTACACATAGTGCAATGTGAAAGTAGCATCACATAGTACTACGCCCACCAAGTTCTCTTTGAGGATTCCCTTAGATTAGGCACACCACATGCATCATTAATAAACTATATCATACAATACATAACCGTAACATGATTTGTTGACATTAGATATTAAGTCGCATAACTTCATTTACATCACATAATGACCCATTCATATATTTGATATAAGGACACACCAAGACTCCCTAAATAGATAACGTCCCATACGACCACCACCCTAAGTAGTTTACCCTTTAGAAGACATAGTTCATAACATTCTTTTGTGGGGGATAGATTTAAATGACATAGACTATGAGAGCTAGATCTGGATCCCGGTATTAACCCCTACCGAATGAGGGATCCCAACTTGCCAAAGGTAGGGTCATTTTTGAACCTTTACATGGATTCTCCATTAGCTACTACTATGCGGGCGCATAGTTAAGGGATCAAGATATTGCTTCTAAGGAACTCATTCTCTACTAATGAGGAGTACTAATCTCAAGAGGTACATTGGATACAAAATCTCAACTCACGAAGTGTAACCACCCTTTCTTCAAATCCTCTTGGTGTTAAGCATAACTCCCCCACGGAGTCTTCAACTTTAATTACTATCGGTTAAGAGATAACTATTGGATACAAAATCTCAACTTTCAAAGTGTAACCACCCTTTCTTCAAATCCTCTTGGTGTAGAGATAACTATTGGATACAAAATCTCAACTTTCAAAGTGTAACCACCCTTTCTTCAAATCCTCTTGGTGTTAAGCATAACTCCCCCACGGAGTCTTCAACTTTAATTACTATCGGTTAAGAGATAACTATTGGATACCACATATCAACTAACGGTGGGTATCAATCCTCCAACCTATCTTATAAAGCTCTTGGGAATAGGGAGGTTCCTACTACACACTTTATCTCAACTAAAGAAGAGTGTTCACACCAAAACTCCCCTTTTTCACACTACAGGAATAGTAGGGATGGTCTAGGCACTTCATCTCTACTCATAAAATAGTGTACACCCTAGAATCCCAAATTCACATTCATATACTTTATTCGTTCATTCAATTTTTTTTGTGAGTACACGCAAAAACACGTTTCAAATAATCAATATTTTTCATAGCATTGACTCCTAAACATACTCATACAATCACTTCAATACACACCTAACTGATCCTTAAGACTACCAACGATAGGCTAACTTCACCTCTCTTAAAAAGCAAAATTTCAATATCAAAGTCACTAGAGGAACATACTTGCATTTAAGGACTTCACATAAGAACCCTTCTCCAAGACAACCCCCATGTTACACATAGTGAAATATGAAAGTAACATCCCATACTACTACTTTGACCCAGTGCTCCTTGGGGATTCCCTTAGATTAGGCACACCACATTCATCATTCTTAAAATTCATCATACAAGACATAACCTTCACATGACATTAAGTCACATAACTTCATTTACATGACATAATGACCCATTCATACATTTTATATACGGACACACCAGGACTCCCTCTAAATGCCTACTTGTGTAATGGATAGATAATGTCCCATACAACCAACACCCTAAGTAGTGCACCCTTTAGAAGACATACTCATAACATTGTTTTGTGGGGGTAGCTTTAACCGACATAGGACATGAGAGCTAGACATGGAATCCCAGCATTAACCCCTACCGGATGAGGGATCCCCACTTGCCTAAGGTAAGATCATTCTTGAGACTTTACATGGATTCTCTAGTAGCTACTCCTATGCGGGCGCATAGTTAAGGGATGAGTAAATTGTTTCTAAGTAACTCATTCTCTACTAACGAGAAGTGCTCATATCAAGAGGTTCATTGGATACATTTTAACTCACGAAGTGTAACAACCCCTTCTTCAAATCCTCTTGATGCTAAGCATAGCTCCCCCACAGTGTCATAAGAATTCATTACTATAGGTCTAGATATAATTATTGGACACCACGTATGAACTAACCCTCCAAATTATCTTAGAAATTTATTGGGAAAAAGGAGGTTGTTACTAAACACTTCATCCCAATTCACGAAGATGTCTCACCCCAAAACTTCCACTTTTCATACCATAGGGATAGTAGGGATGGTCTAGACACTTCATCTCTACTCATGAAGAATGTCCTGCCTAAAATCCCCCATTCATATTCATTAACTTCATTCATTCAAAGTGTGTGTGTGAGTACATGTGAGCACACCTTTCACATAACCACAATTTTTCATAACATTGACTCCTAAATATACTCATACCTTCATTCATCATATTTCACACACGATCATGCTTCACATAAAAATATAATTCACCTAGGCATAACATCATCAAGATACACATTTCAATCTCCTAAACATATCATTCATAAACATAATAATCATCATTTCACTTCACTATATATGCCTTCAAGTCCATAATCAAAATACACACATTTATAAAATATAATCATGTACTCAGGTAAACACCACCATCAAAGGTCGACCATACCAGTCAAGAACATTCCACAATAAGAGCTAAATTATATAACTAACTTACCATTCATCCAAGATTTCACTACCTTTTATTCAATTTTTCCATTAATTCATGATAAAATAGCATTTAAGACATTAGATAATCATTATATAACATGATGATATTCAACTCTAACAATTTTTAACATTACCTAGACATATACACTAAACCCACTTGATAAGCTAAAAGTTGGAAATATGCATGAGCATGGGTTCATTGGGTTTAGACATTAAAATCATAAAATACCACTAAAAACAACAAATTTCAACCATTAAAACATTTTCATTTAAATACCCATGCTTAGAGTGAAAATATAGAAGAAGTTGGAGTTTGAAAACCCTTTTTGAAATCTCTTTGAAGTGGATCGTTGAATGAAAGAAAGTTCAAGGATGAATTACCATGCCTAAATGAGCATAAATCCAGGAATTTTTGTGGCGAAAACGTTCAACACCTTCTCTTCTATCCCTTCATTAAGTTCTAGCTTCTATGGATTTTCAGAGAGTTCTTTCATGATGGAGGGGTTTTGATATTTGAAAATAAAGTCTAATCTAGGTCTAGGATTATAACACACTTAGAATACCCCTAATACCCCAAAAAAATGTCCATGGTTCATAAAAGACTTGGGTGAATTTACTAATACACCCTACACCTATCTGTGTACTTGACAACATTTCATACTGGACATCGATGGACCCTAGCTACGGGGCGTTGTTTGATCGACGACCCTTCCTGATGGGGCGTCGATTGGTTTAGAGACTATATTAAATTGGAAAATATTCCTAGAACTCAGTGTGGTGATATTCCCAAGACGACGGGGCGTTGACCAGTGCACGACCCGTTGATGGAGGGGTGGTCAATTGGACAATTTTGGCAGTTTTGTTGCCTTGCCTTTGGTCCTATTCTAGGGCCCTTCGTGGTTCCTAGGTGGAGTAATAACCATATGTTAAACCCCTACACATGTTCATATAGGTATTAGGTTCCTCCAACAGTAATTTGGACTCCAAACAACTCACAAAACATACCAAGGCACACAAGAACTAGCATAAGCACATAGACGTCTTATTGTTAAAAGTCTTGGTCGTCCCTTGAAGTTTGACTTCCAGACTTACCAAAAAAACCTCAAACATTAAAATTAGTTATTTTAATACATTATTAAATCATGAAACACTACTGAAGCTCTAGTTCAACCGAGTTCATTATGAGGGTCATTACATTCTCCCCAGTTAGAAAAACATTCGTCCTTGAATGACACTAAACACTTGTAAGGATATCAATGACTCAAATAGAAGCATATAAAACATCAAAACATGTTCAAAACATTCATATTCATCGCACCAAATTAACAAGGAACATAAACTACACATTAATAAGCTTTTTTCGCAACACAGGCAACTCTATGGAGCAATATCCACAATTCAAAGAACATACTTATGTCTTTGTTTTCTCTTCCTTTATGGAGGATATACCTTATAAAACATTATACATGCTCATATACATCATTTCTACACACATTGAAACCATTGTTCATGCAAATACTATTTGTCAAATTTTCAATTTCTTTACAAAAAACACCAAATCCTCACAGTGAAGCATGCTTAATAATTCAATAATTCATCTTTTAAGTTATTTATTATGAAGACATGAAAATGTGAGATAATACCATATAAACTGATCTTACAGCATTAACTTAAACTCATGGAAAACACAATGCAAGGAAAATAATGAAAGTTATATTCAATTAGACTACTAAACACCATGCAACATGCTACTATGGCATTCTAACTCTCAAGTTTGAATAAGAACAGAAGGAAAAGATAGAGGTATCGAACACCTTACTACTCAACCCACTCTCCCCAACCCTGAGCAAACCCACCTAAAACAAAAACAAACAACCATAAAGAATTAAGATTTATCGGGGCATTCATTCGGGATTAGTATTCTCCTTTAGTTCTGAGTGCATAGAAACGATTTCTCTTTGCAGCATTAGGATCCGTACCACCATGAGGAGCTTGGTTGACCTCTTTACCTTTTCCCTTGAAGTTAGGGCAATCTCCCATCTTATGACCCCTATTACCACACCCGAAGAAACCATCATACCAGCAAGACACTTACCCAAGTGTTGCTTTCCACAAGTAGCACACATAGACCTCTCAAAAGCATAGCCACCTCCATGGGAATGTTGGTTGGAAACCCTATCCTTGTTCCTTACGGAAGAGTCTTGTTATAGAACCTCTTCTTACATTTGGATTGACTTAGTTCATCCGACGTAGGCCTTCTATACTTATCTCCCAAAGCTTAGACTCCTCAATTTTTTGAGCATACATCATGATCTTAGAGATATCCATATCACTATGGAGCATTTCCGTATGACACTCTTTTTCCACCAAGATAAACACTCCCATCAAAAAATTATTTATTTTAGCCCTTTAGTTGGCTACCAAGGTTGGGGCATACTTAGAGAGTTGGGTGAATTTGAGAGAGTACTCATTCACACTCATACCCCCTTGACGAAGGTTCATGAATCTCACCAACTTTATCTCCCTCAAATCTATGGGGAAAACCGGATCAACAAAAGCCTCTTTAAACACCTCAACCATGTCTAGAGACAACCATAAACCACTTCCAAACTAACATCAACTCAAACATAAACACGTTAGGCTCTAGTTTAACTTATTCAACTTTAGGGTCGTTACAAAATGTTATTGGACTGCTTCTATAGAAGTCTTATTACTGAGAACAGAGAAGTGGATGACCAAATTTCTCTGGGTAGTGTCACATGACTACCCTATGCAATAACATCAAAGCTCCTTGATCATATGGACAAGACAAAGAAGGAGAATGAGACAGACTACATTTTGGCCACACTACTAACTCATCTAGATCTTGTGGCCAAATCGATTATGGAATTGGAGGTACTCAACAAAAATGCATTATTGGTACATTTCCCCTCATGATCATATAAAGTTTAAGGTGTACGAGAATGGAGAAGTAGAAGATATCCTCTCACTCATTCTCTACATATTCGAAGAGCAAGATAGAGTGTTGAATGAGATAAAGAGAACGTCTCACTGCCAAAGCAGATGATTGCTTCCCATTCCATATGTATTTATATATTGGAGACCCAAATTGGGTGATGTAATGTCTCGTCACTAGCCCACAAATCAAGATTGATTGAGGAAGTCATTCAAGTTAACTAAGGCGCTTCTTGAGAGGCAATCCAAGTGTTTATGTCTTTATTTTTATTTAAGAATTAATCATGTGTTTATTTTGCAGGTTGATATGTAGAATATGTTTGAAAATTGTAGGTTGGCAAGCAAAATGTCCCATTATCAACTCGCCAAAGAGGTCAGCGATCCTGAACCTCCATTGGACTCGTGGAATATTGAATTTGCATTTATTAAAAATCGGCGAGCCTAGGAGAAAGTTTGCAAATCGCCAACCCAGTCGCCGATCACGACTTTGTTTAGTATTTTGACCCCACAGTAGTTGGATGTCCTGTAAAAATCGACAAGGTAAGTGTCCACTCGGTGGGTCGATGAGTAAGACTAATGTCGTTATTTTGGCGAGAACTGGACAACTTTAATGGAAAAAAGTTCTAAGTCATTCACATTACCTCACTTTTAAACTCCCCAAACTCACACTCACACTATATTTTCCAATATTATTGTGTTTTATAATGTATTAGTTATTGATTGTTTGTTCAAAGTTGAATTCTTTTCCATCTAACTTTGCAACTTATATATTCGGCATAAATATTTGGTTTTCTGAACCCCGAAGTCATATTTTGTGATTGCACTCATTTTCAATTGTTTATATGTTACAGTAGTGTGTTAGGACTCTCTAATCATAATTTTATGCTTGAATTCCTGCTTTAATTTTAATATCTTGCCTAAATATCCTAATTGTTGGTTTCCCAAATTTTCATGCTTAAAATTAATCAAAATCTTATTGGGTTGTGTTGTTTTGTTGTTGGTTCTAGTCAGGTGAATTTGAAGTAACCCGCATTTGTTTGCCAAATGATGGACTGGTTGACGTCATTGTTAAGGGCAAAAGTCATCAAATGTTAAAATCTGGCCAAATCGAGGGAAGTTTGAGTATCATTGGAGCATGGGTGTAAGAAGGAGTGCATGTTTTAATTTTGTTTTCAGGGGCTGCGACACTGAATTTGGAAATTGTGGTAGAAAGTAGGCACGTTGGGCTATTTCGTTAGCTGGGGTCGAGATCTCTAAACAACTCGGAGGTTATCCGAATCCCCTTAGATCGCCTTTAGTTTCATGCTACCCTTGAGTTTGGGTTTAATAAATTTTGGCGAGAAGCCTATGATCGCCTAGTGTACTCGGTGACTCGCTGATTGTCTTCTTGATCTGCCTTTGTACGCAGCTAACCCTTACAAATGCACTATAATTTCTGCAGGCTTGTCCTTGATCGCCGAAAGCTGTCGGCAATTTGCCAGAAAAACCCTTACCATCGCTGACATACCAATTTTCTGGGAAATTTTTAGCCAAATCAATTCGGCGAGCCCTACTTGGCTCGCCAACTGATTCGACGAGTGTGTCTGCATCTAGTTTCTTCAATTTTGTTTGAACTATTTCTAACTCTATTTTTGATGTTTTTGAAGATACGGACAAAAAACTCTTCATATGTCGCCTCATGAAAAAGAACAAATAATCATGATAAATGAAGGGGAGACAGTACTTCTAAGAAGGGAGAAACAAAACCTCCTAAGGCAATCCATGTAAAAGCAAATAAGTCACCATCTGAGGTTTCAGAGAACAACTACTGCAGAGACCGAGAGGCCTTTAACTTCCAAGCGTCAATATCTGAGCCGGAGGATGATCAGCCATTATAGTCATGGAGAGCAGAAATTTATGCTAGATCTTGTCGTGTCTCAATGAGAGCAACAACAACCATACAAGCAGCAGCTACAGTAAAAGTTCCGACACCTCATATGACCCCAGTGCCACCATTGGTTCCTCTTTCCCAACTACGTTATATATTAAAAACTGATGGGTTATGGACTATTTTAAAGAGAAGTTGCTATCTATAGAGAACCTTGAGGTAAGACACTCCGCAGTAAGGGATGGCCTCCATTTCCAATGGTTTGAGTAGTTCACCAGGCCCTGAGGCCCCTATATTCCTACATGGGTCCAAGAGTTTTATAGGGCTAACGGAGAGCTGATGCCCAAGGGGAAGAACAAGGCGATGTCCTTAGACCGGTGTAGTCGGTCATGGTTTGGGGGGAAGGCATTCGCGTACAATAATGATTACATTAATATCGTACTTAACAGGGCTTTAGGTTCTACACTAATATATGAAGGCTTGGCTAGTACTCAATCCCTTGATAACTTAAAGGGATAACTTGCACCGTTGATTTTCCATACCCCACTTCGAGGTGAATCGAGGAAGGGGTTCCCATCAAAGAAAAGGACCTGAATATTGCTTCTCGGTTCTTGTTTGGATTTATCAACAACTCCACCAATTGTTCCAGAATAAGTCTATCCTCCGCCCCCCTAAGGCGGCTTACCTTGGGTCGATCATATCCAAGAGAAGAATTAACCTTGGACTCCTCATTAAGTTGGAGATGGCCATGAGGACCTAGTTGAGCCAGTCCTCTCTTCTATAGCTGGTGTTGATTATAAATTTGTGTTGACATTCTGGAGCTCCTCAGGAAGCGATGAGACATAATGAGTTCACTCCTTCATTTTTCACAAACATGGAGCATACAGAGTCCGAGTACACACGGAAGGAGGTCAACAAGAGAAGAGAGCCCCGGTAGATACATCTCAGGAGGTTGAAATTAAGTCAATACCTACATATGCCTCTTTGCCTACTCTGACCTCCGGGACTTCAGGTACATCTGCTCCTACTTCCTCCTCCCAAGCTTCATGTACTTCTACAGCAGCCCAGCCTGCAAGGATTACTCAAGCTATGATCCTGAAGATGGGGAACCTAGCCCATCTTGCTGATGTGCGGTAACCCGATTAGAGGCTCGAGTGTCATAGATGATTGAGAGTGCAATCCTTATTGCACTGACCCTCTCTGAACTTTTATTTAGGGTGGACATTCAGTATTTCGGTTTCGTTTCATTTTTTTTCGGTTTTTGGTTCTTGTAAATTGTGTACCAAATACCGAACTGAAATATTTTGGATTGGTTTGATTTTTATTATTTTGGTTTGGTTTTTATTAATTCGGTTCAATTTATTTATTTCGGGTTTTTAATGGGCCTGCTTATTGGGACAGCGGCTGGATGCCGGACGTCGGCTGTTGCTGGCGGCGTCTGCTGCTGCTGGAGCCTGGCGGCTACTGCTGCTACTGAGCCTAGAGAGCGGCTACTGCTGCTGCTACTGCTGGCGGGCTGCTGTTGCCTGAAAGAGGAAGAGGAAGAAGAGGAAGATGAAAGTGGAAGAGGAAGAGGAAGAAGAGGAAGATGAAAGAGGAAGTTAGGAAGATGAAAGAGAGGAATAGAGTTTCACAAAAAAAAATTTCTTTTTTTAAAAGATTATTTAACATTTATAATTATTAATTAATATGATATAAGTAATAGTTCAATATTTAAGTTTAAACCGAAATACCGAAAACCAAAATATACATACCGAAAACCGAACCGAAATACCAAAAAATAAAAAAAAGGAAACCGAATACCGAACCGAAAACCGTAATATCGGTTCGGTGTTTAGGTTTTCCAGTGTTTATGCCCACCCCTACTTTTATAGATTATTAAACTGCGAGAGTCGTGGCTTGTGAGCATCGATAATATAAACCTTTTGAAGTTACAAATTTCAAAGACAAAGTGAGAGATTTGAGGAAGGAAGTAGACTATCTAAAGTCTAAAGACATTACTTCATTATTAGAGGCAGCAGTAGATGTGGATGCCAACCAAGTTCTGAAATTCCTTCTATTACCACCAGAAACGTATTGAGGGATGATGTGGCAGTTGATAAGTCTTAGACAAAGACCGACAAGGAAAAGATAGAGGTAATTGAGGAGAGCATACATGGAGACCTACCTGATCTGGAGGATACAATTGTACAATCGTTGACTCAAACATTGCTTACAGATACATCCATGACAAGCCCTAGTGATGTTGGTATTGTTACTTATATTACTCCGGGCACTGCCTAATCTTTGTCTTCTTTTATTGATTTTTGGATATTTTTTGTTGCATTTCATGTCAAATTTCTTCTTCTTTATGGTGAGGTGATGTACTTTCATGCCTACCTCTTGTGAATATAATTTTGTCTATATATTGGGTTTTATGCTATAAATTTTGTTGTTGCACTATGTTTGTTAATATTTGAGTGTGTGGATCCTTGTTTCAATTGAATATCGTTTTTGACCATTTTTGAAAATTTTGTGTTACCTCTTGATTTTGTTTGAATGTGGATGTTCATTTGCAAATTCGAGTATATTTTGTGATCAATACAGATGACTTGAATAGTGCTCTCAATAAAAAAAATGAATGTGCGGCTACGATGAGGTCAAATAAAGTTGCATAGCCAATATGTGAACTTTTTGCATCTCGATGTAACTAGGTTATTATCAAATAGAGTTTCTTGTGATGAACATTGCACACTACAAAAAAGAAAGAGTCTTGTTTGACATTGGTGTCACTTCCTTGTTAGATGAGCTTACCATGAACCTTGTGTGATGACACCTAGAATTGGTCCCATTGATCTGGTTGACTAAGTCATGCAAGCTCTTGAAATTATCTTAGTTAAAAAATTTAAAGAGTGAACTAATTTGACATTATTCTTATTTTGTGGCCTACCTTGTGAGCGTGTAAAGTTTGTTTGAGGACTCATTGAGACTTACCTGTTTCTTGGAAAAAACATGATGCAATTGCAACACTTCACTATCCCTTCGCCCTTAATCCTCATGAGATATGTTTTGTTTGAATAGCCAACATAGGCCAAAAACCTAAGCTGGTGGTGTATAAAAAGAAAAGGTAAATTAAGGAGTGCAAAGAAGTCCTGGTTTACCCATGGTTTTAAGAACGATGGAATCCCTCCATACAAAAATAAAAAGAAAAATAAAAATAATGAAGATTGCAAACGTGTCGAACTAAAGTTATGAAAGCACAAGAGAAATGGTGGGGTTTTCGGCATTCTATGTAAGGTGAATAATGGGGTGACTTTATAGCATGAATGAAAATATTGACGAAAAGGGAAAATATTATTGTTCATACCATATTTCATTAGGATAGAAGCCTTTTAGGTAAATGACCATACAATTACACTCAACCCTGTACCAAGTCTTAAATAAGACATTTTTTATCTTTAGTGAGCTGAAACAAGTGTAGGTTGGAAAATAAGGTTAAACCTATGGGTGCAGTCATGCTTGTGTTTGTCTTTGTGAGTTTGAGAATTGTGTGTGATTTTGGAACTCTAAATGTAATATCTCGCAACTAAAAAGAAACTAGAAGGAAGTTTAGAAGTCTGAAATAGTTATTTTTAAAAGAATTTTAAAAATCTTGAAATTTGGTATGAAAGTTAAGTGAGTTTATAGTTAAATTCTACCAGCCATAACTCCTATATCAAGATGAGTTAGGTGTAGTGCATATATGGTTGGAGAAGTCTTGGAATGATCTTTCATACTCCACCGAGTTTGCAACATTTTGAGCTCAAAGTAGCAAGTTATGCTCTTTAGAAGTTGGGCTGTGTGATTATGAGAATGTCCAATCTGGAAATTTAAAGGGTAATTTGGTCTTTTCTTTACCCAATTTTTAGAATTAGTTTTTAGTAAGTTAATTGGGTTCAAACTTGAGTTACTTCAGTTTACGCTTTTGAAAAATAGAGTTAGGCTTTTTGGAAAAAGAACACAAGAGAAAGGAGATGAGGAAAAACAAGATCCACCAAGAACAATCGGTTTTGATTGTGAATTTCCTCAAGATTTTAATTTTACAAGGTATGTTAGTCTCTCATAGTTATGATTTCATTCGTCCACGCGCCAAACATGTTAATTTCAGCGCAATTTGTCCTAAAGAGTTTTGAAAGTTGATGTTCTTGACATAAATTCTTGAACTTAATGTTGTTCTTGAATTAGGGAGTTTATATGATCATTCCATTGAAATTTAGAGTTTTTTGAAATTAGATTCTTCATTATATATGTTGGGCATCAATATCTAAAATAAATTTGAGGGAAACATTTGAGTTTGGGCGAATTGGGGCCGGAAAACAAAGAAGAAAAGAATCGGACAAGGAACATGTACTAGGCTCGCGTCGCCAAACAGACCTGTTCCCCCAGTGAACAATAGTTGATCTGCGTCGTGTCAAGATGTGGACTCGCCTGTCTCGAAATCAAGTTTTTCGAATAATTATTTAGGAGTATCATCTAATTGTGTACTTGGTCCAAGACAATGGTTTCGTAACTTTTCTCAAGTTAAGCTATTCGAAATCAATCCTAAACATCAAGAGACCTTTCCTAAAAATATCTTAATTCCTTGAATCCATAATTCAACTCAAGGAAATTTAAGAGTCAATTCAAATAAAATTAAGAATCAAGTCAAGTAAAGATAAGGGTCAAGTCAAGTCAAGTTAAGAATAAAGTCAAGTGAAGTTCACCAAAGTTTCTTAAAGGTCTTTTACAAATGTTGTAACTTTCTTTTAAGACAAAAAGTTTCTAATTAAGCTAATATTAAAGAGTTGAGTTCATTTCTCAAAAGCAATAAAGAACTAAGTATTCCAAAAGAATTTACAAATGTTTTCTGATTTAAGATAAGAGCAAAATTGAGATTTCCAAAAAGAGTTTTGAGCTATAAAAGGGAACACCGATTCCAAGACAGGTTTTAAGCTAAGTGCTGAGTAATTATTTAACCCCAAAAAAAGATATTTTTAAAACATATGAGCTAATAAAATTTTTGGGAGTAGTATTGAGCACCGATAAGGAGATGTGAGTTCATATTAAATCAAATCCCCATAAATCATGTAGTCATCATGGGCATTAAAGGATCATACTTTTTAGATGAACACTTAAGTTAAGCTAGTGAATCAACAAAGTAAAAAGGTCCTACATTCCTGCAGGGTGTAGCATGACTGGGCAACGTGGGCCTAATAATGTTGTATCATCATTAAAGCTTTTAAGTGATAGTTGTCGGTGACAGAAATTTCAACATAATTAACTGCATGGTTTCCTAAAGAGATTCTTCTTAGTATGAATGGGGGTATGTCACTTCATGCATGCATTGCACAAGTAGACTTTGAAAGGAAGCACGGTATGTCATTTATTATGATTATGATTGACATCAATTTATTTTGTATTTTTACATACATCTTAGAGTTATTAGTATCTTTGCATACACAAAGAGTTGAAAACCATGTTTTTACACAACGTTTTTATTTGTTTTTCACATGTTTTAAAACTATTTTATAATGAAATTGTCACATTCGGGAAAAACCCCCTAGACGTAACTGGCGTCGTCGGCCTCTTTGAGGACTAAGAGTAGCCTCTTATCTTACATCATTACCCTCATAGGTCAAGTTAAGCGGAAAATTTAAAACTTTTCATTACTTCTACTTGGAGGTTTACTTAGTCTTCTACTTTTATTGCACATTAATATATGGAATATAATATAGTTTCAAAATAGTCGTCTCATCTCATAACAATTTTAACAAGAGTATATCAAATTAGGCCTATCCATACATCAATTCAATAAGATAACATATAGGTCATACAAATGTTTAGTACTCAATTGAAAGGAAAGAAACGTAAGATTCTTAATACTAAAAAAACATCATAGATTGATATTGTCATTGCCCTCTGATATTAAGGACCTACCCAACTTTGATGATCAAAAAATCCAAGTCTTCTTCAAAGTCGTCTCCAAAAGCTATTAAACGACCGGAACCTAAAATGTTGGGGAAAAGGAAGAAATGGAGAAAGTACCCCACTTGTAATAAGTATGAGACCATATGCACACATACTTTGAAAACATGCTTAGAAAAGAGACATTTCATTATGTATACAATTTTCTTGAGAACCTTTATGCACATTCAACAAGACTATACAAAATACCTTAGGCATATTCATTAAGTCATAAACAAACACAAGTATGAATAAGAGTACATTTCAACATAACCAAAGTAAGACAATAACCCATGAACACCTATAAAGTTAACAAGTGCAATGACCAAGCAAATCCCCATAATCTTAGTCAATCCAATAAATCAACAAGAATCATGACAAACATCCCACTTAACATAACATGGAATTTAAGAGTACATAACATCATACTCTAACAATATATACCAACAGATATTCATATGTGACAAAAATCAACATATAGTATCAAGAATGTGCAAGTTCACCATGTACATATCATGTACCAGTATAAGAATATTCGTACATATGAACATCCTCCTAAGACTCCCATCAAGGCTAACTAGTGCAATATTTAGGTAGAGTCTCATACCCCTACCTAGACTAAGCTAAACCCCTTAAAGTATCTTAGTTAGAGTTTATTCCTTTTACCTTTTCAGAACATCTTTCCCTTACCGACATAGACCACATGAGCTAATGTGGAATCCGTGTCATGGAACCCTACACCGAAAAAAGCTGGAATACTTGGCGAGGTAGTACCTAAACATCAACATAGCAACTACATGGATCCACTAGCTAGTATTCCTATGGGGGAAACATTGTTCAAGAAGTAGGAGATATAGTTGGGACCTTCTTTATGCTACACATATTTTAGTCTCCAATATCAAGAGTACATTAGTGATACTGCCTTCCCTATGTGAGAAGGGACACTCCTCACTCTAGTTCACTCGGTGCTAAGTTAGAGTCCCTATTTGAAATATCTTTAATGTCTTTATTAATCATCATAGCTTATTGTAGGTATAGGTTCTAAACTGGTATAAACATCATCATCATTTTAGCTCAATAAGAATTGCATGAGTATTTTCCTTTCATTACAATTCATATAGGTGAGCTTAGAACATTAAAATTTCCATATCATGATAAGGCACATTGACAAATCATTCACAATCCATATAACATTTACATATTAATACAACACCTCACATATCATATTAAAGACATCTCAATTCAACATCATACAACCCTATGAGTCCATATACAAGAGACACTCCAATAAAAACATCATCAGTTAATCACAATAAACCATAATTTGAAGTGAAGGATAGGGATCATAAGACTTACCAAGTCTCCTTTATAATTCATCATCAAGGTCTTACCATCAACCTTTAATTCAACCCAATTAGGGTATAAATTCATCATACTTCAGTGATCAACATGATAACAAGACTAGAAGAATCACTACATCACAATTCAATACTAGATCAAAGCTTAAGACGAGATACTTAGGTCAAACTGACAACATAGTCCATAACCTAGATCAAATCTCAAGAACTGGAACGAAAGGAATATAAATCACCCTAATTTATTCTTGATTATTATAACAAAATCTTCTAGTAGTAATTCAACCAATGACCAAGACAATTGATCCAATATAACCTTATTCATATCAATATCATAACCTAGGGTTCAGGGTTAAAGGTCATCTTCTACAAACTAGACCAAACCATCAATATATATCATAATTGAGTTGGATTACATGTTAATCTATTAATAATATCCAAAATAAATCATAAACATATAAATTCATAACATAAATTTTGATATTGGATTAAACATTTTTGAAAACCCAAGTTTAGAAATAAATTTGATAGAACCCTTTGAGGAAAGAGATATCAAAGGTGAATAAGATTCCATACCTTGTTAATTGATGAAGATTGATGATAACACATGACTCTTTTCATCCATTAAGCTCTCCCCTGTCTTGATCTTCAATGTTGTTCTTTACTAGAGAGAGAAAGAACAGAGAAGGAAGAGAGCTTGGGTTTGTGAGTTATGATAGTTTAGATTAGTTTAATTAGGTTAGGACTTTATATTGGGTGTTAACTAAGTTAATTAGACCTCCCTAATTCCCCAAATAACTAACTAATTCTTATTTAATTAATTGAAACTAACTTAAAACGTGCAGAAAATAGGACCTCACAGATGAGTCCTCGACCAACTGTACGTGAGTGAGTCACGACCCTACCACCTTCTGTGCTTCTCATCCGTCGATGAGTTAAGAGACCTGCAAAACAGGTCCTTCAGGGATTTGTCTAAGTGTTGGTCGATGGATGGAATCGATGCCCCATTGATCAACACACGTTCCGTCACCTACCTTCGTCGATGCACACTGCCAAGACAGTGCTTTAGACTCCAAACGAAAGGGTCCTTCTCAAGGGACGCTGGTTGGTACTTGGGAAGTCATACCCGGATGTTTCTACTATGAATGAACTAAAATACATTTTATATACCCTTCCACTAATTTTCATCCTTTTCTGACTTCTAAAAGCAAGTCAAATAGGCTAAGACACACTAGTACCTCATTTAACTAGTTTCCAGACGTCATGGAAGTTCTTGGACATTTTTGTTTCTATACTTCCTAAATGACTTATATTAATCAAAATGAACCTTAAAAAATGTATAAACCTTATGAAACTTACGGTAGTCTCTAGAACACGTCTTGGATTTTCAATTACCACACATAAGGCTCAAAATCAGATTACAAGGAACATCCTTCTCACAACATCAAGAGCTCAACATAGCGTCTATGAGTCAATTATGCCAAAGTGTTTAACTTAACATCATGCTACATATAATTTAATAAGGAATCACCATACCAAAATGCACAACATAACTCAAAATAAGAGAATTGCAATTTGTTTTAGCACATTTCACTGTAATTTACTGTAACAACATTTAAAAATGCACATTTTGCAAAAATTTCTCAAAAAATTGAGAAATTTAAATTTTTTGTCATTATTTTTAATTATTAGTAAGAAAAAATAACCTTAGTTATCAAGTAGATGAGGGTAATGAGACCTCATGTCAGCCTCCGCCTCCGATGTTCCACCCTCAACTAGGTCATTCTTCCATAACACCTTTACGAAAGCCACCTCCTTATTCCTTAACTTCTTTACTTGCCTTTCAAGTACTTGAACCGGAACTTTTTCATAAGAGAGGTTATCCTTCACACCAAGACCCTAAATAGGAAGAATAGACTCGGGATCACCGATACACTTCTTAAGCATAGAAACATAGAAAACCGGATCAACAAAAGCCAATTCACTAGGCAACCTTAACTCATAAGCAACCTTACCAACACATTGTAATATTTCATAGGGACCCACATAACGAGGACTCAACTTTCCTTTCATGACAAATTTAACCACCCATTTAATAGGAGATATTTTCAGATACACCTTCTCACCCTCTTCAAACTCTAAATCCCTTCTCCTATGATCGGCGTTAGACTTTTGCCAAGTATAGGCCATTTGCAACCGGCTCCTTATGATATGAACCTTCTCAAAAGTCTTATAAATCAAATCGGGACTAAGAAGCGAAAGCTGACCCACTTCAAACCATCCAATAGGAGATGTACACCTCCTACCATACAAGGCTTCATAAGGAGCCGTGGATATGGATGAATGGAAACTATTATTATAAGAAAACTCCTCCAAAGGCAAATGGTTGTCCCAATTTCCCTTGAAATCAATAATACAAGCCCTAAGCATATCTTCAAGGGTTTGAATAGTACGCTACCTTGGACATCCATTTGGGGAAGAAAAGCGGTACTTAATTTTACCTTAGTACCCAAACCTTCTTGGAATGACCTCCAAAACCTAGATATGAATTGTGCACCACGATCTGATATGATGGATAACGGAATACCATGAAAACACCCAATCTCATATATGAAGATCCTTGCATAGTTTTCTGCCGAATAAGTAGACTTGACGGAAATAATATGAGCGGACTTGGTAAACCTATCCACAATCACACATATAGAGTTATATTGCTTTTGACTCCGAGGAAAACCTCCTACAAAACCATATTGATGTCTTCCCACTTCCAACTTTGATTTCATCTAGTAAACCATCGGGCTTTTCGTTTTTGTCCTTAACTTGTTGACAATTTGGACACTTAGCGACAAAATCCTCTATGTCCTTTTTCAAACCTTCCCACAAAAACACTTCCCTAAGGTCATGGTATATCTTCGTCGAATCTGGATAGATGGAGAAATGGGACCCATGATCCTCCTCAAGGATCCGACTCCTTAAACCATCTATTGGGAACACATAACCTCCCTTGGTACCTCAAGACACCCCAAAGAAAATGACTCATTTAGTTTAACAAGAACCGATCCCTTTAACTCTATCAATGCTTGATCAAGATGTTGCTTGGACTTCACCTCAACCAAAAAAGATGACTCGGAGTTATGATGTACCACCACACCATTTATGGGAGAATCTTAAACCCAAACTGCTAAACGATCCAACCTATGGAAATCCTTTACCAGTTTTCTCTTGGCTTCCTCAACATGGGACACGCTTCCCATGGACAAACAACTCAAAGCATCCACTACTAAATTAACCTTACTAGGATGATAGAAGAAACTCAGGTCATAGTATTTCAACAACTATAGCCATCTCCTTTTATAGAGATTCAATTATTTTTGGGTGAATATGTATTTAAGACTTTTATGGTCCGTGTACACATCCACATGGACCCCCATACAAGTAACGCCTCCATATTTTCAAGGCAAATACCGCGGCCGCTAATTCAAGGTCATGAGTCAGATAAGTTTTCTTATGCACCTTGAGTTTCCTAGATCCATAGGATATAACCTTCTTATGTTGCATGAGAACACATCCCAGCCAAACTCGGGATGCATCACAATATACTACAAAACCCTTTGTACCCTGTAATAGGTTCGATACCAGAGCGGAAGTAAGCCTATCCTTCAACATTTGGAAGCTCTTTTCACATGGCTTCGACCACTCAAACTTCTTACTTTTTTGGGTCAAAGTAGTCAAGAGAGATGAAATGGACGCAAAACTATCCATAAACCTTTGATAATAGCCTCTAGACCTAAGAAACTTCTAATGTCGGTTGGAGTCAGTGGTCTAGGCCAATTTTCCACCGCCTCAGTTTTCCTTAGATCAACCTCAACTCCCTCACTAAATATGATATGACCAAGAAACTCCACCAACCTCAACCAAAAATCTCATTTGATATACTTGGTAAACAGTTGGTGTTCCTGTAGCACTTTTAACACCACCCTTACATGCTCATATGTTTGACCTCATTTTTTTAAAAATATACCAAAATGTCGTCAATGAAGACAATGACAAATGAATCTAGGTAGCTTCAAAATACTCTATTCATAATATCCATAAATGTCGCCGAGGAATTAGTGAGACCAAAGCATATTACTAAGACTTATAATGAGCATATCTAGTCCAAAATGCCGTCTTTGATATATCGTCATCTCTCACCCTAAGTTGATGATACCTCTATATCAAGTCAATCATAGAAAAGTAGCTTGCCCCTTAGAGTTGATCAAACAAGTCGTCAATCCAAGGGATAGGATACCTGTTCTTAATAGTGACTTTATTGAGTTGGCAATGATTAATGGACATTCTAATGGACCCATCCTTCTTCTTCACAAACAAAACCGGAGAACTCCATAGTGATATACTAGGTCTAATGAAGCCTTTGTCTAGAAAATCTTTGAGTTGAGCCTTCAACTCTTTCAATTCGGCCGGAGCCATCTGATAAGTAGGAATTGAAATGGAATTTGTATTTGGTAACAAGTCGATACTAAAATCAATTTCCCATTCGGGAGGAATACCGGGAAGATCATTAGGAAAGACCTCCGGGAACTCCCTCACTACGGGGACCGACTCAATGGGAGGAATTTTAGAGTCTAAATCTTGGACTCTTACTATATGGTATAAACACCCTTTAGAGATCATTTTGCATGATTTCAAACAAGAGATGATACAACCTTTAGGAATACAATTCCCCCCTTCCACTCTAAAATGGTCTAATTTTGAAAGTTCAACTTCACCACCATCGTTCTACAATCTATAGAGGCATAGCAAGCATACAACCAATCCATACCTAAAATTACATAAATTCAATCATATCTAGTTCTACTAATTCAACATAAGAAACTCTATTGGGCAACATTATAGGACAATTTATATACACCCTTTTTGCATCAACCGACTCACCCACTGAGGTAGACACTATAAAAGCTTCATGCACTATATCGCGCAAAATTTCAAACGTTTTAGCTACTAGAGGAGTAACAAATGATAAGGTAGCACCGGGATCAAGTAAAGCCTATACATCAATAGATAAGATTTTCAACATACCGATCACCACATCGGGAAAAGTCTCTTGCTCACCCCTAGAGCGGAGAGCATAAAAGCGATTCTTTTTTAGAGCTTCATTTGAACCACTTACTTTCCCTTGATAACTACCCTTGTCTTGTCTCCTCACATTAGGGAAATCTCAAACCTGGTGCCCAATTTTACCGCAACCAAAACAATTATCCGTTCCATTAAGCCAATCACCATAGTGCTTCTTGCCACAGTTTCCAAAAGTTTGTTTCCTGGTTGGTGAACTAGTATCCCTTCCCTTTCTACGCTTAGGGTTGCACACCTTATCATCCCTATCGTTAGGGAAATTTGAAGGAACTTGATTAGAAACCATCTTCTTAAACCTATGCTTGTCTTTGTTCTCAAGCCTTCCTTGGAAGAACATCCATCAAAAGATCTTCCCTCTTTGCATATCTACTCTTCCTATTAGACCTTGGCTTTCCACTTGTTGAGAATGAACCATAAAAAAACAAATGTTCATATTGTCATGTATCATAGCCGAATCACTCTCCTCTTAAAATACATCCGACACCCCTATCACAAAGCGGTTCATTTCATCTCTACAGTGGAAACCAGAACAGGAGCATATTTTTACAATTAAGTTAATTTCAAAGAGTATTCAGAACACTCTTACCTCCTTGATGAAGGTTGATGAACTCTACCACCTTGGCTTCCCTCATCTCGCTAGGAAAGAACCTATCAAGAAAAGCCTTCTTGAGAACTTCCTAAGTCACCGGTCCACCCCTTAACGACCTATTATCCCTCCATTGGAAATACCAAGTTTGGGACACATCTTTGAGTTGGTAAGTGGATAACTCGGCCTTCTCACTAGTATACAATCCCATGGCATAGAGAATATTGTAGATTTAATCAATGAACTCTTGGGGGATTTCTTCAATCTTGGACGAATAGAAAGAAAGAGGATTCATCCTAGTGAAATCCCTTAGACAGGAGGCCATCGTAGCAACATGTTGATGAGCTCGGGGTACAACCTACAAATTAGCTTGGGACATCATGGCTTGGGCTTGAGTAGTGGCGGCTTGTGCTTGGGTAGTAATGTCTTGGGCCATTTATTAGATAGCGGCCCTTATGTTCTCATCCGTCAAAGGACGAGGATTCACCGGGGCTTGGTCATCATTAACATCTTCCTCAAGAGGAGGAACTTGATCACCATGTGGAGGAACTGCCACATTGGCAATTTCTTCTTCAAGTCATCCTGCCACATTCCTTCGAGTATTCATTGTCCGAAATCTCAGTGAAAGGATTAGATGCTAAAGCACATAGAGCTAACACTCCAAATGCACGATATTCGACTTTCAAGAAAGTGAGAGTTTCCTAAGCATCTCAAAGATTCCTATTAATAAGTGTGGCGCGCTTCAGAATTATGAATATAAACCTACATAGACGTGGTGGAGAGAGACATTGACTGAAAGATATTCAACCTAATGCTCTGATACCAAGTTTGTCAGATCTAGGAAACCCCCCCCCCCCTAGACATAACTAGCATTGTCTTCCTATTTGAGGACTAAGACTAGCCGCTTAGCTTACATCATTACATTCATAGGTCAAATTATCTACTTGGAGGTTTTCATATAACTCTACATACACATAATATATATATACACATATATATATATATATATATATATATAAATATATATATATATATCTATATATAGATATATATATATCATAACCATCTAACAAGAGTATATCAAATCGGGCCTAGCCCACACACCAATTCAATAAGATCACATATAGCTCATACAAATGTTTAGTACTCAATTGAAAGGAAATAAACATAAGAGTCTTAATACTAAAACAAATTCATAGCTTGATATTGGCATTGCCCTCAGAGAGTTAGAACCTACCCAACTTGGATGATCATGAACTCCAAGTCTTCTTCAAAGTCATCTACAAAATCCCTTCAACAACCGGAACCTAAAATGTTGGGGGAAAAGGAAGAAATGGGGTAAGTACACCACTTGTACTAATTATGGGACCATATGCACACATACTTTGAAAACATGCTAAGAAAAGGGACATTTCATTAAGTACGAAATTTTCTTGAAAACATTTATGCACATTCAAAAAGAATATACAAAATCACTTCGGCATATTCATTAAGTCATAAATAACCACAAGTTTTAATCAGAGTACATTTCAACATAACCAAAGAAAGACAATTATATCAAGTCAACAAGTGCAATGACCAAGCAAAACCCATAACCTTACTCAATTCAATACCTCAACAAAAATCATGACCAACATCCCATTTCACATAACATGATATTTAAGAGTACATAACATCATACTATTACAATATATATTAGCACATATTCATAAGTGACACAAATCAACATATAGTATCAACAATATGCAAGTTCATCACATATATATCATGAACGATTATAAGCATATTCATACGTAACAATATTCTCCTAAGATTTACATCAAGGCTAACTAGTGCAAAGTTTAGGTAGAATCCCATACCCCTACCTAGACTAAGCTAAACCCCTAGGTTATCTTAGTTAGAGTACATTCCTTTCATTCATTTTATCTTTTGGGAACATCTTTCCCCAACCGACATAGATCACACGAGATAATATTGAATCTGGTGTCATGGAATCCTACACCAAAAGAATGCAGACTACTTGCCAAGGTAGTAACAAAACATGGACATAGAAACTACGTAGATCCACAAGCTAGTATTCCGATGGGGGAAACATAGTTCAAGAACTAGGAGATATAGTTCGGACCCTCTTTATGTTACATGCATTGTAGTCTCAAATATCAAGAGTACATTAGTTATCCTACCTTCCTTATGTGGGAAGGTACACTCCTCACTCTAGTTCACTCGGTGCTAAGCTAGAGTCCCTTTTTGAAATGTCTTTAGTGTCATTATTAATCATCATAGATTATTGTAGTTCATAGGGTCTTACCCTTGTATAAACTTCATAATCATTTTAGCTCAATAATAATTGCATGAGTATTGTCCTTTCATTACAATTCATATAGGTGAGGTTAGCACATTAACCTTTTCATATCATGATAAGGCACATTGGTAAATCATTCACCGTCCTTACAACATTTACATCATAAGCCAACACGTCACAAATAATATTCAAGACATTTCCATTCAACATCATACCACCCTATCAATCCTAATACAAGGCATACTCTGATACAACATCATGACTAAATCACATTTAACCATAATTTGAAGTAAAGCATACGTATCATAAGACTTACCAAGTATCCTTTGTAATTGATCATCACGGTCTTACTATAAAACCTTAATTCAAACCAATTAGGGTATAACACCATGATAATTCAATGATCACTATTGTAACAAGAATAGAAGAATAATTACATCATAATTCAATACTACATCAAAGCTTAAAACAATAAACTTAGGTCAAACTCACAACATAGTACATAACCTATATCACTTCTCAAGAACTTGCATGAAAGAAGTATAAATCACCCTAATTATTTAATTATTAGTATAACAACATCATCTAGCATTAATTCAGGCAATAACATAGTCAATTGAGCCAATATAACCTAATTCATATCAAGATCATATCCTAGGGTTAAGGGTTAAAGGTCATCTTTTACAAACTAGTCCAACCATCAAGATATACATAATTGAGTTAAATTAAAGGTTAATATATTCATAATATCTAAAATAAATCACAAACAAATCAATTCATAGCATAATTTTAGAGATTGGATGAAACTCACTTGAACCCAACTTTGAAAATCAATTTGATGGAATTCTTTGAGGAAAGAGGTCTCATAGATGAATTAGATCTCATACCTCGTTAATTGGTGAATATTGATAACGAAACTTGACTCTTTTCATCCCTTAACCCTCCCCTATCTTGGTATTTAATGGTGTTCCTCACTAGAGAGAGAACGAAGAGAGAAGGAAGAGACTTTGTGTTTATGAGTTATTAGAGTTTAGATTAGTTTAATTAGGTTAGGACTTTATATAAGGTGTTAACTAGGTTAATTAGACCCCCCTAATCCCCCAACTAACTATACCTTTAATTAATTACTTGGAACTAATTAAAACATGCAGAAAATCAGGCCCTCACAGACGACCTCGACCGATGGTTCGTCTGTGAGTCGACGACCCCTAACCCTTCACGTGCTGCTCATCTGTCGATGAGTTTGGAGACCTGCCAAAACAGGTCCTTTACGGATTTGTCTAATTGTTGGTCGATGGATTGCATCGACGCCCTATTGATCAACACATGTTCCGTCGCCTCCCTTAGTGGGTTTACACTGCCCAGACAGTGCTTTTGACCCCAAACGAAAGGGTCCTCCTCAAGGGCCCTTGGTTTGTCCTTGGGTATTTTTACCTAGAAATTGTGAATTTGTATCAACTTAAACACATGTTATACACCCTTCCACCAATTTTGATCCTTTTCCGACTTCTAAAATCTAGTCAAATAGGCTAAGGCATGCTAGCACCTCATTGAACTAGTTTTCGAACGTCATCGACGTTATTGGACGTTTTGGTTTCTAGACCTCCTAAATGACTTATATTCGTCAAAATGGACTTTAAACAGTTTCTACACCTAATTATTCATGAGTTGAGAAGATCCAAGGTAAGTCATTCTTTCAAAATCTCTTTCAAGCCTAAGTTGTATTTTAGCATTCAAAGTTGCAGACTCATACATTCAATGTACTGAGTCCAATTGGCCTGCATCGTATTATTATACAGACGCTCGTAACAAGGATCAACATTCCAGTGCATCATTGATCCAGTTCAGCATCCATGAGTCAGTTGGTGAGCCTCCATGCATTTCCGGAGGATCCATTTTATTTCTTTGAGTGTTAATTTCAGTTTACTTAGATTATGTGGGGCTTGTACCAACATCCATATAAGTTATTAGAGACTTCATAGATAGTCGGTAAGATGTTAGTCTATTCAAAATTATTTTGTTGTGGTCTTATGTTAAGATTTGAGTTGCCACTTTGGCTTAAATTGAATGTTTAGTTTTAAAACATTATGAGTTTAGTGTAAGGCAATTGAGATTTTTAGAACTTGAAATGCTTTCTTAAATCTTTAAGTCTTATGTTGTGTAAGTGAGCTAGAAAAGAGTTCACATGGGGTCAACTATGGTATCCAAGTTGCAGCCACGTCCACGGTGTAGGCTCGGGGCACAACAAACTTTATATTAGAGCACAAAGTTCAAGAGTCATAGGGAGTCTATTAAATCGTTTCTGTAGAGTCCTAGTTATTAGTGTGAAGCGCGCCACATCTATAATTAGGAGGTTGTAATATTTAGGAATTCCTTCAATTTATTCATACTTATTTAGTGTGTTAGAATATGATCTCTAAAAAGTTTCCTTCTGATTTGTACTTGTGCGAGTTTATAGAGAATCATACCTCCATGAAGAGTTTTCAGAGTTCTCCTTGCTAAGAGAAATGTCCAGCAACAAAGGGTACCTAATGTACCAGAAATGCAAACTTAATGAGAGGTCACTCATGCATAATTCTGCGAAATTATCCAGCAGCTAAGTCAAGGTTTAACCAATTAAGGGCAGAGATATAATCGACACAAAGTAACTAATACTTCAAGTATCCGTGAGCTTTTATGGATGACCGCAAAGCTTCACAGGTTCAAGTGTGACCGAGGATCTGGAGAACTTCATTGAAGAGCTGAAAAAGATATTTGATGTGATGCATGTTGTTGAGGCGGAGAGGGTGTAACTAGATGCATACCAAAAATAACGAGTGTTTCTATAATCTATTTCAACCAATGGAAGAAGAATAATGCTGAGGATGCACCAATAATGTGTTGGTAGTATTTGAGAATGCTCTCATAAGGACTTTCATTGCCTACGAGTTGTGAGAGGCAAAGATAAAAAAGTTTCTCACCCTTAATGCCGAGTCTATTAGTGTTCATGAGTATAGTCTGAAGTTCAGAAAACTCTCGCTACGCTCTCGAAATGGTTGCTGACATGAAGAGGTGGATGAATCTATTTGTTGCTGAGTTTTCTCATCGGTCAAGTAAGAAAGGCAAGGAAGCTATGCTGATAGGGGATATGGACCTAGTAAGGTTTATGATCCATGTACAAAAAGTTGAGGAAAATAAGCTAAACAATATAAATAGTCTGAGAATAAAAGGCCTAAGGCATTAGGGAATAGTTTAGAAAGCAAATGAGTATTGTCAACCATTCATCTCTTCAACAGAAATAAAAGGTACCTGCTACATAATCTTCTAGTAAACCTGCACCTAAGAACAAAGGGGAGTACATAGTAAGAGTTCTCAGGGTCTCAAAGCTAAACCTGCATATTCTCAAGGCAATATGGCGCAAAGGGGTAGTAAAGTTCTTCCATGTGCTACGTATGGTAGAAACCACCAAGTTAAGTGTTGTGACGGGCATTCTTTGCTTCAAGTGTGGATAAGAGGGTCAATTTTGGTAAGAGTATCCAAAGAACATGCAAGGAAAGTGTATTGGTTTAGGATCAAATTGCTTATATGTTGTTGGTACTCACCAAGAGCAAGAGGATTTTCAAGATGTTGTCATTGGTATGATGCAAGTTTCTGACTTTACTGTTTATGCTTTGGTATATGTAGGGGGTGATATGATCCTCTGTAACCCCTTATTTTGCTATGAATTTTGAAATTAATCATGAGCAACTTAGTGAAATATTCAATGTTTCTACACCTGTTTTGAGCCCATTCAAGCGGAGACAGTGTATCGTGATTGTCCTATCTCCAAAAAATACGAAGACACCATGACTAATTAAATTGAGTAAAACATGGTAGACATTGATTTCATTCTTGGTATGGACCGGCTACATGCCTCTTATGCCTCAGTTAATTGTAGGACTCGAGTCGTAAAGTTCTAGTTTCCCAATGAACAAGCCTTAGAGTGGAGTAGTATTCCTAAGGGTTGTTACATTTCGTACCTTAAGTCAAGAAAGTTAGTTTTGAAGGGTTGTATATATCACTTAGTCCAAGTTAATGACTCTAGTGTTGATATACCTCCCATCCATCAGTTTCATTTGTAAAAGCGTTTCTAGAAGTCATTCAAAATAATCTTCCCAAAGTCCTTCATAAGAGAAATAGACTTCAACCTAGACATTATTCCAGATACTCGTCCTATCACTATTTTACCACATAGAATTGCACTAGCAGGGAGAGTTGAAAATCCATGAGAACAATTATCCAACCCATGACTTAGAGTTGGTTATTATTATATTTTCCCTGAAATATGACGCCATTATCTGTATAATGTTCATGTGGAAATGTTCACCAATCACAACAAGTTTTCAGTAGGTGTTTAGTTAGTTAGAGTTTAATTTCAGACAGAGAGAGTTGTTAGGGTTACTCAAAGATTATGACATGAGTTCTCTTTATCAACTTTGTAAGACTAGTGTTGTTGTTGATGCCTTAAGCAAGTTGTCTATGGGTAGTACCACCTATTTCGAGGAAGGTAGGAAAGAGTTAGGAAAAAGAGTTGCGTAGACTTGCATGATTAGGAGTTTGATTTAATGGATTCCACAAAAGAAGAAGTAGTGGTGATGAATGGATATTAGTCATCATCACTTTGACAAGTAAAAGGCAAGCAATACTAAGACCCCATCTTGCCTGAGTTAAAAGCAACTGTTTAGATGCAAAAAGTGATGTCTTTTGGACAAAGGCGAGATGATGTTTTGACATATCAAGGTAGATTGTGTGATTGATTTCAAGGGTAATAGGGATTATCACCAATATCACATGAAGTTTCTTAAAATAATAGTTACCACTTTAGCGTCCAAATGGCTCCTTAGGAAGATCTTTATGGGAGAAGATGCAGATCTCCTTTTGGATGGTTTGAAGTTGGTACACCAGGGTTGATAGGAATGCAATTAGTTTATCAAGCTATGGATAAAATAAAAGATATTAAAGAGAGGTTGAAATAAGTGCAGAGTCCTTACAAATTCTACAATGATGTTAAGAGAAATTCGTTAGAATTCGAAGTAGATGATCGGGTCAGTCCCTGAGATGTTGGTCCTCCCGAGTTGTTTCATCCGAGATCGCATTTCTCCATGTTAAATAAGTGCATGAATGATCCTTCATTGATTATACAAATTGAAGATATTGAGATCAAAGATACCATATCTTATGAAGAGATTTTATTTCAGGTTTTAGATCACCAAGTTCAAAAATTGAGGACTAAGGAAGTAGTATCACTCAATGTTTTGTGGGGAAATAAGTTTGTTGAAGAAGCCACTTGGAAGCTGAAGAGGATATGACGAAGCGATATCAACATTTCTTTGAATCTGGAGAAAATGCATATCAAGGTGCAAATTTTTTCAGTACTTTTTAAATTATGAGTGAGCATGTAGTTTGTTGCAGTTTGTTTGTTGGGTGTTTTGAACTAGATGTTCCCACCGTTAGCCTAGTAAAAGAAATCTCATTCGAGGATGAATGTTTTCAAGAGGGAAATATTGTAACATCTAACAACTAAAAAGAAACTAGAAGGAAGTTTAGAAATTGGAAATAGTTATTTTTGGAAAGAATTTTAAAAAATTAGAAATTTGGTAAGAAAGTTAAATTGATTTAATAGTCAACTTCAACTGGTCATAACTCCAAGATCAAGATGCATTAGGTGTAGTTCTAGATATGATTGCAATGTTCTTTCCAACGCCACTAAGTTTGTGAAATTTCGAGTTTGGATGAACGAGTTATGCCCTTTTGAAATTGGGTTCATTCACCCACGCGCCAAACATGTTTTGTTCAACGCAATTCATCCTAAAAGAGTTTTTAAAGTTGATGTTCTTGATAGGTATTCTTTAATTTGAATGTTGTTCTTGAATTGGGTTGAATTGTGGAATTAATAAGATATTTCCGTTAAAATTTAGAGTTATTTGGAGTAAGGTTCTTGATTATATATTCTAGGAATCGGGATCTAAAATCAATTTGAGGGAAATATTCGAGTTTAGGCGAATTGGGGATAAAAAGGAACAAGAGAAAACAGACAAGAAACAATACCAGGAACACATCGCGGACCTATTCCCTCATTGAACAAAAGTTAATATATGTCGTGGATAGGATGAGGACTCGTCTATCTCAAAATTAAGTTTGCTGAATAATTTATTCAAGAGAATCTCTTCGTCTCAGAATTTTTCCAAGACGGTGATTCCGTAACTTTTATCAAGTTTACCTATTCAAAATCATTCCTAAACATCAAGAGACCTTTCCTATCACAAATCATAATTCCTTGAATCCATAATTCAATTCAAGAGAACTTAAGAGTCAATTCATGTAAAGATGAGATCAAGTCAAGTAAAGTTAAGATTAATGTCAAGAAAGTTCATCAAAGTTTTTCAAAGGTCTTTTATGAATACTTGAACTTTGTTTTAAGACTAAAAGTTTCAAATTAAGAGTAAAGAGTTGAGTTTATTTCTCAAACGATATAGGGAACTAACTATTCCTAAAGAATTTATTAATCTTTTAACATTTAAGATAAGATGAAACAGAGATTTCCAAAAGATTTTCAGCAAGAAAAGGGAACATCAATTTCAAGAGAGGTTTTAAGCTATGTTTTGAGTAATTATATCAATCCAAAGAAATATGTTATTTTTAAAATATATTAGCTAAGTATATCTTTTGGAGTAGGTTTGAGCACCAATATCGGAATGGGAGTTCTATTAACTCAAATCTCTATAAACCATGTATCCATCATGGGCATTAAAGGATCATACATAGAATCTATTGATCAACTCACAGACCATCCTGGTCGGGCATCTAAGAGTTCAAAGACCATGAGTTTTAAACCTCAAACAATAGGACTCACCAATGGGTCATGTTCCAACTGACGGGTTGTGGGTTCCGACCGTGGGTCTCACTTTTTGATCCTGAATTTTCTATAAGTCTAGGACTCACTTACGGAACCTATTTACGGCTAATGCGGTGAATGAAGAATTGTGTCAATAAATCATTAAAAGTGGTGAAACTTGGCATTTTGAAGAAAACTTGAGTGGCATCATTAGATTTACGTAATCTATACTCGGATAACAAATTTAATAAGTAGTTGACTAAGCATGATAATCTCTTCGTAATGTAATGGATTTTCTTCAAAAATTACTCAAACTAAAAGTGAACCAGTACATTAAAAATAAAATATAATTAATTAATGCGACAAACTTTGGTTTCATATAACAAATTAAACATAGAAATAACCGTCTTAGCATATATATATA
>NC_028647.1:29442435-29445826 GCF_001406875.1 Solanum pennellii | reverse complement strand
TATATATATATATATATAATTTAAAACTGTTTTATTTTAGAGGTTGATGAACTAGTTGATTGTATGTCCGATGAATTATCACACAACTATTATCAAAGTCACTCTTCAACTAATTGGAGAGTTTCTCAAAGTCTCATAATCTCTATGCAAATAACTGTTTAGGTACTTTATTTTTGTCCCCGTGTTGTTGGATTATTTTATAGATGTTTGGTCCTAGATTTCAATAAGTGATTTCTTACATAGTTTTTTGTATTTGTTAGTAGGAAATATTGTCCCAAAATATTAATACTAGGATTACAAATTATATTTTTATTAAATTCTTTTTCTCTTTATTTGGTATGTGAAATCTGCAAAAATTAATTGAAATACGTTGTTTATCTCTCCTTTTTTAGGATTAACTTGTCTTCATTAAAGAGTAAAGTTTTACTGCAAAAAGTTAGGAAAAACAAAATCTAAAGGTTCCAAAAGGAAACATTAGGAAAATATTTACTACTAGCATAAAAATTTATTGTTGATAGAAATGTACTACAATAGATTCCAACTCCACCACCAGAATATGAAAACATTGGAGGCTTCACTGGAATGCCCGAACATTCTCCCTCCTAACAACCTCCTCCTCTTCCTTTGGAGTGAAGTCGTTCTTCATGTTGAAGGTGTTTCGAATCTCCTTAGGGTCTTTCCACAAGTTTAGATCAAGAAGACTCTTGATGTTCAGGTAGTTAGCTTCCACAATAAGATAAAAAAGAGTTCCTTGATGATGAGAGAGAAAAAGGATGAGTTTTTTTTTTTGTGAAAGTAAAAATACCTTATTTATCTCTCATATCACCATTTCTACAATTTATTTATTTCCTTTAATTTTGTTCATTTCTTTCCTCTATTTCCCCATTTTCTGAATAAATAATATCAAGTGAACAAGTATAAAAAAAATAATAAAAATGCCTTATTTATTTCTCATGTCACAAGGATGTATTAGTTTTAGAAGTATACAATGATCAGAATGTGTTTCAAGAAATCTTTTCTCACTGAAAATCAAATTATGTCTGATTAAATTAATTTGAAGATCTCAAATTCTAATTCTTTTTTTGATTTGCTTGTACAATTTCCTAAACAACTTGGGCACTTTTTTTTCAAATGAAGGTTCCTAAGCAGTTTTTGGCTGCTGGGGTCTCTATGATTTGTTTTCTAATAAATTTTACATCATCTATTGTACTTGTTGGTAATGCACCGTACAAAGTTCTTTTTTCCAAACAAGTCACTATTTCATGGTGAACCTAAGGTGTTTGGAAGCACATGTTATGTTTGAGATAATCAATCAGTTGTTTCCAAGTTAGATCCCAAGGCTTTAAAGTTTTTTTTTAATGTTATTCCCACATTCAGAAAGGATATTAGTATTATTCTATAAAATGTGGCATATATCTTCCATCAACTCAACTGATGTTATATTTTTAGAGACTACACCCTTTTTCTATGCACCTCCCATTTCTCCAAGTCAAGGGAAGGAAGATGGTTGGTTAATCTATCAAGTTACTTATTTTGAGACTGAAAAATCAAATGATGTGGCTCTCCCATCCCCTAGTTTTTTCTAATGAGCAGGAATATACTATTGTGCTATCAATAGCTCATGTAAAACCAAAAATTGTTCATTATACTCTAGGAGGAGATAGACCGATGCCCTTCAATTTTTGCTTCAAATCACATTTATGCCCTTCAACTTTGGATGTGAACAAATAGACACTTAAACTTGTATAAAGTTGAACAAATAGACACACATGTCCTTCATGTGATCCTACATGTAATTTTTTGTCCTACGTGGTGTCCTACGTGCATTGTGTACTGTAGGACTCATGTGTTTATTTATTTAAAAGTTTGATAGTTAAAGTGCCTACTTGTGCATGATGAAAGTTGGAGGTCAAAGTTAAAATTTGAAACCAAGTTTAAGGTCCAATATATGTATTATGCCTAACAACTATATCACTCTCTTCATTTGGGTTGTAGCTATAAGCTGATTTATATTTGTCAAAGTCAACAAATCCAATGTCTGCTTTATCAGTAATTGTTCAGTATTTATCATCTGCCTTTTATCGGGAGGAATTTGAAACTGCAAAATTTTATGATTCATGGAGAAAGTAAACATGAATGAATTAATTACCACAACACTTGACACTTAAGCCAAATAATTTTTCTTCAAATAATCTGATACGCAGCCAGTATTTCCGTCCAACTTCTAATATTCAGTTGAACAATCGATACGTAATAGGTGCATATAACCTTTTTAAGTAAAAGAATATTATAGTAACCATACCAATGTTTTATTAATAGATTATTCATGTATTTGACATTGTATCATGTTATGAAAGAATCCTTAGTTAGCACAAACGGTTGTGGGCAACAATAGATTATAGGGTGCGATCGGTTGGTCTGTTTAAAAAACTTTGCTTCAAAATGAGAAAAGTGACTTCCCTAATCAAAGGCAAAACAAGATCACAAGTGGCATTCTACGTTATTTTTATTCTCCTCACCCACCATCCTAGCGCCACACAACTACCTCTCATATACAAAAATTCCTACATACCCAAAACAAGAAAATAACAAACAGAAAACATCTTTTCTCACACTTAACATACCTAAATGGTTTACAATATAAGTTTTCCTTTTTGATACTTAAAGTTGTTAGTTAAATATACATCCACTTTATCGGACGCCTCGAAAGTAAAAATAGATAATCCTAATTATCAACTGTTCTAAACTATTGCAAAGTTCTAGTAAGAAAATAATAAATAATTTTTTCTCACTCAAATCTAAAACCAAAGGATTGAAATTCAGGAGTGTTTTTCACTCGAGCAAGTCCCTCTTGTCCGCAAATAAAAATATTGTAAATATAAGCTCTACATCAAAATTAGGCCAAATTCTACCAAAGCTTTTAGAATTTGTTGCTCTCAAAATAAAATCATACACATAAGAAAAGAAAAAACACAACCACAAATGTGTTGAGAAAACTAAAAACGCGGATCAAATAATATAGATAACGCAAGAAAACTAACCTTAATTTTGGTCTCAAGAAAGAGAGAATAGAGAAGAATGTTTTTGTAACGACCTGTTTAGTCGTTTTGAGCAGCAGATTTTATTTCTGGAAAAACTGTGTGAGTCGACGGAACCCACGACGGACCGTCATGGGCACGACGGGCCGTCGAGGGTGTCTCGTTCCAAAAGACTTAGACTTCTGAAATTTGGGTACTGAAATCGACTCTCTAAACTTGGCGACGTACCTGCAGGACGAACCGTCGTGGGCACGACGGACCGTCACAGACCTTTTCGTGGAATTGAGTCTCTGAACTCTGTGATGGAGCAGCAGGACGGACCGTCGCAGGCGCGACGGGCCGTCACAGGCTGC
>NC_028647.1:29437674-29438496 GCF_001406875.1 Solanum pennellii | reverse complement strand
ATGGATTATTAGTAAAACATGAGATCGGTAAGCAAGCTAGATAAACAAGAGTTTGATATATTGAAGGAGCGAGATATTTAGAATTTGCACCATGAAAAGAATTTGAGAAGAGTGAAAGAATAAGACCTCTCGTATAAATCCATGGGGTGTAGTTGATGGTTGTTTTAATTTTGGCCTATGAGTTTAGATATAATTGTGAGATGTGAACTAGTTCGGTACATACTTACTAGGAGTTTATCATCGACTTCTAAAAAAAAATGAGTTTTGGTTTAGGTGACAAATAATGAGGTATGAAAATTTTAGTATTTTACAATGAGGTTAGATTGCTCATGTTAGGATAGAAGACTTAAGAATGATGTAAAGGGAGAGAATTGCAATGGATTTCGTGGTTGGTCTTCCAAAGACAATGGGTAAGTATGACTCTATTTGGGTGATTGTTGATAGGATAACTAAGTGTGCTCATTTCATTCCGGTCAAGGTGACTTACAATGCAGAGAAGTTAGCCAAACTTTACATCTCAGAGATTGTTCGGTTGCATGGAGTTCCACTCTCCATCATATCAGATAGAGGTACGCAGTTTACTTCTAAGTTTTGGAAAACATTGCATGCTGAATTGGGAAATTGGTTGGATCTTAGTACTGCGTTCCACCCTCAGACAGATGGACAGTCTGAGCAAAGGATTCAAGTGTTGGAGGATATGCTTCGTGCATGTGTGATAGAATTTGGTGGCCATTGGGATCAAAAGAGTATGGTGTGGAGGCTTGAGTCCTCATAGATATGTTCGGTGATGTTATATATGATTAATATACTTGTTGTGTATGG
>NC_028647.1:29363160-29435398 GCF_001406875.1 Solanum pennellii | reverse complement strand
AGATTTTGGGGAATAATAGATGTTGAATTTTAGAAGTTATTGAATTGGTTTTTATTAATGAGTTTTAAGTCTTCGGCATTACTTTCTGTTGATATTATATTGAAATGTTAGGGTTTAGATTGGTTGGTTCGCTCACATAGGAGGGTAAGTGTGGGTGCCAGTCGCGGCTCGGTTTTGGGTCGTGACAGTTTTAAACTTAATTAGAGATGAGTAATTATGGAATGTCACTAAGAGACATAATTATTGTTATCATCATTAGATTTGCGTATATTATACTAAGATTACAAATTTAATAACTACTTGACTCAACAAGAATATAGTATCTTCGTATTTAATGAATTTTCTTCAATTATTACTCTTTACGCGAGGTGGAATGATAATTGATGGTATAAACTACGGTTTCATATGATCAAGCATAAAAATAACAGTCACTTGACATATCTAATTCTACAATATGGAAGTTCGGCTTGATTACTCTTTAAAAGAGCTCTTACTTGATTGGGGAAACAACTAATTAGATAACTTGTTAGCCACCAAATTGCCTTCCCTAGAGGCAATGTTAGAACATAAACACAAAAATTGGTATCATTATAAGTCATTCAGCAATGTCTTATAAGCCTAAACAAGATAATCAAAATTACTACATGATTCCAAGTGGAGCACTGGGACAATCTAACTGCATGAATGCATTGTTAAGCATGTATTCATGTCTTATATATGTCAATGGATCAATTCCAAAAACTCTACAATCGAGCTCTTGTTACTCCGCCCTCTCAGGGGTGCTGCCATTGTAGTCAAGTCGTCTTTGCACTATTGCTAATGGTTACAACCCTCAAAATTTAATAGGGTGAACTAGAGAATCACATGGCTTTGATGAGTTAATAATTTTGTAAATAGTGAGGAATAACTTCAAAAGAATGTTTTAAAGAGTTTTAAATTCAATCATCAAGGGATGACTAAGACTTATGAAAACTATTATTTTGGTATGCTAGTGTGTCCTTGTTTGTTGTACATGTTATTAGGTGTTGATTTGAGTATATAATCAGTGAAGATGACCCTAACACCTAGAGGGACATGCTAAGGATAAAAACGTCCAGGTGCAACCCCCCAAGGACCACCCTAGGGTTCCTTGGGAGGACCCAACCATTGGCAAACAAGCTGCCCAATGCAGCAAGCAATTGGGCATGGAAGAAACAAGTTAACGTTGCGTACTAGGTACACCATGGGACAAAAATGTTTGTCCACGTCACGTCCTCTACCGTCGCAAAATTATTTTCCAAAAACTTCAGGGAACACCTCCGCGACACGGACTTGTTCCCCGACAATAATTCCAAAAATGAAAGTAAAGTTTGCCTTGTCTAAAAATGTTCAATTAATGGAGGGGTGTTTTGGGTATTTTGGGAGTGTATTATTTATTGATTTTAAGTCATTATACAACCATTACCCTAATAAAAAACACTAACGCTCAATTAGAAATAACAAAAAAAATATAAGCTCTTCCTTTTCAATTAATTCCCTCTCTATTCGAATTCTCCATTAAATAACCTTGAATTCCAAGAAAGAAGACGGATTTCTCAAGATTTCAACCTAGATTTCATGGATAGATCTTCATTAAGGTCTGGTATGGTGATTTAATCCTTTATTATTTTCTCTTTCAAGGATCCAATTTCAAAGGCTTTTCAAAAGATCTCAAAAACCCTAAATATCCAATTTAGAATTCTAAGCATGGGTTCGTACATTAAGAGGATTAAATTGATGACTTATTAGGTAATTAATGTAAATTGATTGTTACATGAAAAAAATTCTATCAACTCATGTACTCCCTGAATTCTTACTTTTTGTTCTAAAGTGGGTATATTGATTACGATCTAATTATGTCGAAATTATGTTTATATATTTATGGGCTATTGAATTGTAAATGGATTATTAATTTGTTCATAGTTTGCTTTATAGTATTTATATCTATATTGGGTTTTGTTGAATGAATTGATGGTCTAGTCTTATGGGCATTGTGATTGGTAAGTTCTATTAATGTGTGGTGTTGTTGGAGATGTTAAAGAATGGTGATTGTGGTTATTCGAAGGTGGTAAGTTGACCTAATTCCTTTATTTAATGTATAATTGATATCAAATTGCTATTGATTGGTATGATCCACTTATGGTGACGGTGTTTAATTGTCACTAAACCATTTTAGGCCTACGACCACACTTATTCTGGACTACACTTGTAAAATGTTGCCTAAAGTAGTTTTGGGAACGCTTTTAAAGCGTAGCCAAAATTTTTAACTTTTAGCTACAATAATTTTGGCAACACTTCAAAAGTGTACTCTTTAATAATATAAGATACACTTTATAAGTGTTGTTAAAATATGATATAAGTGGCAACACCTATTTACATATATGACCACGCTTCTAAAATGTCCTATTTTTATAATTGAAAAAACAACACTTTATAAGTGTTGCCTTAAAATTTTTCACTAAAATATTATATTCCCTCCAATATTTTTAACACTCCCTCCCATTTTTATTGGCCAAAAATATTAAACATTAACAAAACATTTTCACTACACTTTCCTCTTTCAGACTTTCCTTTTCACGTTTCTCTTTTTAGCAGAAGAATTGGATGACTAAAGGTTCTGATACAAGCTGAAGAACTAGAGGTTCGAAGTGAAGAGAGGTGAAGATAGCTGAAGAAGTAGTTCTCTTTTCTGATACAAGCTAAAGATTCGATGAACTGAGCTGAAGAGTTGAACGATTCCTTGAAGAGTAAGAACAATTTCTTTAAGAGTAAGAACGATTCTGTTTATTGAAACTTATTTGATTTTTAGCTGAAAGTGTTTGATTTTTAGCTGAAGTGGTACTTCTAAAACAGTCATCTTGTTAGCTGAAGTGCTTGATTTTTTGTTTTGTGTATAGAAAAAATGAATATTGTTGGGTTGTTGACATGATGATGAACTGAAGCTAATTAGTCTCTCTGTCACACTTTTCTCTCAACTGTCTCACTGAAGAACACGATTTCAAAGAGATTTTGTTGGATTTGGGTTTATCAGGTAAGAAATTTCATTTTGAAATTCTAAATTTTAACTTTAAGGTTTTTATTTTCTTGTGTTTTTATGCAATTTTTGGGAGTGTGACTTGTATTTTAGTTTCATCAGTTGATTGTTGGAGTGTAGCTCGTAAACATTTAGATTTTCCTTTACTTTTCATGTTAATTTCTGCAGATGCTTAAGATTATCCTTGTTCTTATTCTGATTGCTGAACTGTTGCTTGTCCATGTTTAAGATCTTTCTTGCTATAATGTTTGTTTTAATCTATGGTCACTGGTTTTTTTACTGTGCTCTCCTTAATCTTTGTTTGTTCATTTGTTAATCACCATGATTTTGTCTTGTCTCTGTTTGCTGGAACAATTTTTTTTCTCGACTGTATGTCTTGAAGAGTGAAGAAGTCATTTTGTTATCTGTTTAGTGCATTTTCAAGTATAGATAGTAACTTTAGCTAATTCAGTCGTTTTGGCCATAAGTATAGATAGTAACTCTATTTGCTGGAAATCTTTCAAAACACTGCTGGGTCGACGGACCTCGCGACGGGACGTCGTTGTCATGACGGGCCGTCGTGGACCTCGCGACGGGACGTCATGGTCATGACGGGCCGGCTTGGTCATGACGGGCCGTCGCGAGGTCCGTTGTCCCATACTTGCAAGTTTCTTCTGCTGCTCTCTTCATTACCCTCGACGGAAGGTATGGCGGATCGTTACGAGCACAACGATCCGTCGAGGGTCTCCGTTCCAAAACACTTGAACTCTTGGAATATGGGTATTGGGATACTTTTCTGATCTTCATGACGAACCTACAGGACGGACCGTCATGTCTACGGCGGTCGGTCACGCTTTCCGTAACCCCACACTTGGTCAGAATTCCCCATCTTCCTTCAGCAGCTGCACTACGCTGCCACCTACGGACTGTCACAGGCATGACGGACCGTCACAAGCTCCGTAGGTGGTCTCTTCTGTTAATCATTCGTAATACTCATCGATAAGTACATTAAGTAGACAATTAGTTTATACTACTAGGATTTATTCTTTTGATGAACTTGTTTGGATCAGTAGCTTGTGTTTAGAAATAATTTTTGTTTTGTGTTTGGAAGAAATTGATTACTTTTGGGGCTCTTACAGCTGAAATTTCAAATTGATTAGTTGTTAAATTTCATAATTTTGTGTTCTTTCTTGATGGAACAGATTTGTTTACTAGAGGAATTGATATTCAAGCAGTTAACGTTGTTCTCAATTCTGAATCTGCAAACAAACATTGGCATGGTATGGAATCTGCAATCTGCAGATTTGTTGTTAATGTTTTCTGTAACTGCTGCTTCTATATATAAATATTTCTGCCAGTAAAGTCTATTTTCTTTCGTATTATATAGAAAATCCATGTTATAACCATAACTTTTGACATCCTAGTAGAAGGCATGCTTCCATAACTACAAACAAATAAACAAATAATTATTAGGAGAATCTAATTGTTTGTGTCTCCTCATTAATTCCTTTTTTCTTTAGTGTTCGTGTGAGTTTGCGTGCATCATGGTTATTGTATAACACCAAATATTTTATATTGTTTCTTATGAAGTTTGAACCCTAATGCAATTATTCATTGTTGTTGAACTCATTTGGAATTCTAGACACCTTAGGGAAGATCATCTACTTTGAACATCAAAAGACAAGTAGGCATCTACTTTGAACATAAAAAGATGCAATCTAATTTTCTGTAACTGCTGGATTTCTTGCCTATCTATATTGTTGCAATCTGAACTTCTTACCTCTTCTATATAACTGCCAATATCTTATTTGTGTAGGGAAATGGGGGTGATCAAATTTGAAGTAGATGATGAAGAGTTCTTGAACTATTGTAAAAGTTTAAATACAAATTTGATTTATTGTGTACACATTTAGAATATTGATGTATAAGTATGGGTATGTACACAACACATACTATCTTTTCAAGTACTTTATGGGAAATATATAAATTTGAATTACTTATTAGCGCTAGAGATTATTTATTGCAATATAATATTGGAGTTTTTGAATTAGAAATTGTGGCATAGGACTATAAATTGTGTATGCACTTGAGCAAGGACCACACTTCAAAGATTTGTCATACATTAGATAGAAAGGCAACACTTGATAAGTGTGGGCAATATGGTAGCAAAGGCCACGCTTCGAAGTGTAGCTGATAAGGCAACACTTATAAACGTAGAAGTAAAAGTGTGGCTTTTTTTCTTTTAGGCTACGCTTGTAAGTGTAGCTAATAAGGCAACAGTTTTAAGCGTAGCTACATAGTGTGGCATTTTTTAATTTGAGGCTACGCTTAAAAGTGTTGCTCATATGGCAACACTTCTAAGCGTAGGTAAAAAGCGTGGCCTTTTTTCCTTTTAGATACGCTTTTAAGCGTAGATGATAAGACTATGCTTGTAAAGCGTCGCCTAAACTCTAAGGTTTCGCTGCTTTCAGCCAAACCTGGAAAAGTGTGGCTTAAAGTCAAAAATTGTGGCTTTTTACCAAAGGCCACACTTTTTCATAGTTTAGGCCACACTTCTCTAGGGTGGTTGGAGACATAAAATGTTGTAGTGTGTTATAATGTTATGATCATGGCCTTGTTGGCATTATTGTGTGAATTATGGTATATGTGAAGTAAAAAGTGGAGGTACTAATGTGATGTCTATATGATCTTGTATGGGTGCTATAATGATCTGATAGGATGTATTTCTTGTATAAATTATGATGAAGGACAAAGAAGAGTCTTTATAAAATGATGTTGTATCTTGTGTTTTTACACTTAGTGTCCCTACTTGGCACATGAATTGTACTGAATGAGTGTAAGAATGAAAGTCTAGTATCGGTAGACCTAAAGTAGGTACCCTTCTATGAAAGACTAATATAAAACCTTGAATATGAATATAAGGTCAAGAATGTGAAACCTTGAATATAAAAAGAAGGTCAATAAAGAAGCCTTGAAAAGGTAGACCTAAATGCTGCCTCCTTCTTCAGTGGAAAGATGAACTTAGAGGTAGGCTGGCTAGAACGACATGAAACCATATATAAAGAATTCATAAGAGCTATCCTAAATGAACCTTGATCGGCAGCCCTTGTGAACCCCTTCTTGGAAATTGTATTATGATTTAGTAGGGCCTAGTGATGGTATCTTCTCTAATACACTTATATAAATGAACTTACTCTACAATAACCAAGGCAAAGCACCAAGTGGATATGCTTAGGGGAGTATCTATAACCGAGTATGAGACTAGAGTACAAAGAAACCTTTTGAGATCCCCTAAACATGTGCATAAATGGGATGATTCCTAGATCTACCATTGGCAAGTAGAACACCTTCCACGGTGTGGGGTTTTGATGACACTGGATGCCATACTTATCTAGTTTAGTCTATGTCGGTTAATTCCTATTCTCATCATGTGGGTTGTGCACTCTAGTTATTGGATAGGTTCTACACCGTGTTGGTAGTGGAGTGGGACGCTATCTACACATGGCACAAGTAGGTTTCAAAAATGCTAAAGTGAGTTCCCTAAGTATTCCAAGACCATTACGTGAAGTCCCCCAATTGTATGATTGACTTCTAAATGAATTATGCGATGTATCTTCTCCTATTGTTAGTATATTGAATTGGGAATGTCCTTATCTTTGATAGTTTTAAGGAATACCTAGGCATGTATTGAAGAGGTTCTATGGATTTTCCCTTCATGTATTACTTAGGTGGGTCTTAGGATAACCTTAGATGGACGGTTTATAAGGTTTAAATGGGTTACTTAATGATTCTTGTCTTACCTTTTATGTGAATATTGACTAAAAGATTTTTTTTATACTTATATTATGATATTTTTACCAAAAGAATATGCAAAACATGTCTATAAGTAAATGTCCCTCTTTGAATTGTTTTCTTGCATGTTCACCATACTATATGCTTTAATTGTTTTTAATTCTATATGTTTCTCTATGTCTACAAGTGTAGGTGGTGGCAAGTGAGGATACCTATAGTTGAAGCTTGGGAAGTATATTTCTCTCAGGATCGGTATGTCCTGATATGTTCAAGGACATGAAATGCTATTTCTAGTTTTCCTTTTATTAAAGACATTGTATTAGACTATAGGTTTCTTTTCAGTCTAAGGGTTGTGAACCTATGATATTAATATGTGTCTAAGATGTCTTATGATAAGACTTAGTTTTATTATATTTTATAAAAAAGTTCCCTTTTTTCTTATATTGTATAAAAAGAGTCTCATTTTGACTTTATTATGAAAACTTTAAATTCCATTCCATTTCTATGACAGTACGATGAAGATGTCAAAGGTCTTGTATGACACCTACGAGAGGTCGAATATGTTGTGTGATGCCCAGAGGGTATTCCTGGGTCGTTAAAAACTTTTATCAGAGCATAAGGCTATGAAGTAGTCTTTAGGGTATAAGTCTCATGAGTCAACATCTAGTAGAGTCTTGTTCATTGTTGTGACTCGCAACACATCTATGAGCGAGAGGCTATCGTACGATTGAAGTTTCCCTTTCTTCATTACTCTTGTGTTGTTCCATTAACATTAGGTTATTTAGTTTATTCTAATCTCTTCTCTTGTTCTTATATGATATTAATATAACAAGGACACCCGCAAGAAAAGTGTTGAATGAGGGAGTTCATCTCAGAGGTGGACAAGTTCTTCAAGGTGAATATGTCCCTATAGTTGATCAAGAGAATGAGGTTCTGGTGGTTTCTCGGACATAACTAATGAGGAGGTTAGAGGAGATCTTATTGCCCTAGCTAGAGCCATGATGGCTCAACAAAATAGATATGTGGGACCTAGGTTGAATGATCTTGAGAGTACCATGACTTCTAGGTTGAGGTATTTTTTTAGGATAAATCCTTCTACCTTTCCTGGCTCTAAGGTGGGATAAGATCCCCAAGAGTTTCTAGATGGCGTTTTTAAGGTGTTGAGTACCACGGGGGTGATTTCAATGGATAAGGCGGAGTTGGCTTCATACCAATTGAGGGAAGTTTCTTATGTGTGGTAAACATAATGGAAAGACAATAGGCTAGTTGAATCGTGTCCTATAGAATGGGAAGTTTTTAAGGAAGCATTCTTAGATAAGTACTTTCCCCGTGAGAAAAGAGAAGTTAAGGTTGAGGATTTTATAAATCTTAGGCAAGGTAACATGACTGTGTAGGAGTACTCTTTTAAATTTACCCTATTGTCTAAGAATGCCCCATCTTTTATGTCTAACCCTAGGGATGAGATGAGTAGGTTTGTAACCGGTGTTGCCGACCTTGTGAAAGGAAAGTGTCGTACGACCATGCTTTATAATGACATGACTATAGCTATCTAGGCTTATTCTGTATGCTCAATCCATTGAGGAGTCTAAGCTTCAATGGAGGGGTAGAGGTTCTAAGAGAGAAAGAATTGATGGGAAAAATCAATCTTGGCTTAAGAAGAGAGGTTCAAACCAAGATGGCCTTAATGCTCCTAAGGTTAACCATGAGAGGGGTGTTGGTTCTCAAAATGTTAAGCCTACTTTTGGAAAGAAGCATTTTGGGAAATGTCTAACCGGTACTAGTGGGTGCTAAGATAGAGATTGTCTTATTATTGCTTCTAGGGGAAGAGAGGTCAAGAAAGCTCCTAATAATGGTCTGGATATGGGTGATAAAAGAAGACTCGCTTTTATGCTCTCTACGCTAATATGGAGCAAATCCGGATAAAGGTTTCAGTAAGTTATAGTTTTCCCTTTTGTGTTTTGATGGGTTTCTTCAAAGTATGGAAGAACGGTAAATAGTTGGGTCGATGGATTTTGTCTCTTCTCTCCGATTCTATTCAAGCTTGAGATTTAGAATTTCTTAGTAGCATGATTCATGTTTAGGGAGTTCTTGTGAAAAATGAGTTTTATAATCCCCTATGGCTTTGCATATTTTTAATTAGCTTATGTCTAATGGTAAACTGAGATTTATTCATTTTATCTTTCGCGTTGTTATACCTCTATAATAAATTGCCTTAATGTTGCATGAGTAGATTTATGAGCATGTTTAAAAGTGACCTTCGAAAATGTTGCATAATTGTGCTTTTATGAGAAATTGACAATTTTTGCTTAGAAAAATTATTGTGATGAGCATGATGATATTTGGAGAAGGAAGTTCCTCCAATGTAGAATGAGAAATGTGGAGTTTTATTTCATGATGAGTTGTAGATGTTGTTCTTACTTTATTGTTATGTTTTGAGACTCTTATATGTAGAACTAATGATCCTCCTAGCTATTTGTATTGTCTTATTGATGTGATTTGGTTATGATATACTAATCATGAGTTTTAGAACCTTAAAAGTGTTTTAGTTTCATTCGAGGACGAAAGTTTTCCAAGTGTGGGAGATTGTTAGATCGCTCAAAATTAAATAGGGTAAAAAAGAGCTTCACATGGGTTTTGTGAGTTAATAAGTTGTTAAAATAGTGAAGAATAACTTTAAAAGTATGTTTCATAGAGGATTTACGTCAAACATCAAGTTACGACTAAGACGTTCGGAAACTAGTCTTTTCGTGTGCTAGTGTGTCCTTGTTTGTTATGCATCTTTTTTAGATGTTTGATGGAGTCTAAAATTAGTGGGGAATACCCTAAAACCTACAGGGATATGCTTAGGGTGAAAACTTCCAAATTCGACCCCCGAAGGACCGAGGGGTCCTTGAGGAGGACCCAACCATTGGCCAACAAGATACCCCAGGCAACTAACATTTGAGAAGAGAAGAAACAAGTCAGCGTCGCGGACTAGATTCACCATGGGCCAAAATAATATGTCCACATCACGGAAACTATCGTCCCAAAATTATTTTCTAAAAACATCAGCGAATAGCTCGGGACGCGGACTTTTTCCCGGATGATAATTCCGAAAACGAAAGTTAAGTTTGACGTGTTTAAAAAAGTCCAATTAATGTAGGAGTTTTTGGGTATTTTGGGGGGGGGTATTATATACTTATTTTAAGTCATTATACACCCATTATCCCAATCAAAAATCCCAATCCTCAACTAGAAAAAAAACAAAAATATAATATCTCCCTTCTCTCTAAGTTCTCTCTCTAATCAAATCCTCTATTGAAGAACCTTGAAATTCCAAGGAAGAAGACGTAAGTGTCAAACTTGCAACCTAGATTTTTTTGATAGATCTTCATTAAGGTATGAAGATTTCATCCTTGATTCTTCTTTCTTTCGAGGAGACAATTCAAAGACTTTTCAAAAGATCTCAAAAACCCTAAATACCCTATTTTGAATTCTAAGCATGGGTTCTTGCATTAAAAGGCTTAAATTGATGATTTATTTATTACTCAATTTTAATTTATGGTTTTATGATTAAAAATTCCATGAACTCATGTAGCCTCGATTCCTAATTTGGCTCCAAAGTGGGTGTATTGATTATGATCCAATTAATTTGAATTCATGTTTAGATTGTTTTTGGATATTGGATTATGGGTTGATTGTTGTTTCAATTGTTCATAGTTTGTTTTGTAGTGTTGATATCTATATTGAGTTTTGTTGAATCATTGATATTGATGAATTGATGGTCTAGTTTTATGGGCATTGTAATTGGTAAGTTCTATTAATGTGTCGAATTGTTGGAGATATTAAGCAATGATTATTGTAGTTATTGGAAGGTGGTTAGTTGATCTAATTCCTTTAGTTAATATTGATATCGAATTTCGATTGATTGGTATGGTCCACTATGTTGGCGGTGTTTAATTGTTATAATCTTATGATCATGATGATCATGGTCTTGTTGGTATTATTGTGTGAATCGTGGTACTATCATGTTATGGTATATGTGAAGTATAAAGTGAAGGTACTCATGTGATGTCTATATGATCATTTATGGGTGATATAACGATATGCTAGGAAGTACTTCTTGTCTAAATGAAGATGAAGGACTAAGAAGAGTCTTTATAGAATTATGTTGTATCTTGTGTTGGTAGACTTAGTGTCCCCACTTTGTACATGAATTGTATTGAATGAGTGTATGAATGAAAGCCAGGATCGGTACACCTAAAGTAGGTACCCTTCTATAAAAGACTAATGTAAAACCTTGAGTATGAAAAGAAGGTTAAGAATGTGAAACTTTGCATAAGAAAAGAAGGTAATAAAGAAGCCTTAAAGCGGTAACTGAAACGGTGCCTTCTTCTTGAGTGGAATGATTGCCTTAGAGGTAGGTTGAATGGAACCGCATGAAAGCATCTCTAAGGAAGTCATAAGATCTTTCCTAAATGAACCTTGGTTGAAAGTCCTTGTGGACCCCTTCTTGGAAATGGTACTATGAGTTGGTAGGTCTTAGTGATAGTACCTTCTCTAATACACTTATATCAATGAACTTACTCTATGAGAACCAAGGCAAAGTATCGGGTGGATATACTTAAAGGAGTAGATCTAATTTTGTATTAGACTAGACTACAAAGAAACCTTTTGATATCCCTTAAAGTATGTGCCTACATGGGATGTATCCTAGTAAAACACTTGGCAAGTAGAACACATTCGACGGCATGGGATATTGATTACACCGAATTGCATAGCTAGCTAGTGTGGTCTATGTGGGTTAATGCCTATTCTCATCATGATGGATTTGCACTCTAGTTATTGGATATGTTCTACAACATGTGGGTAGTGTAATGAGACGCTATCTACACATGGCACAAGTAGGCTTTGAAAATGCTAAAGTAAGTTCCCTAGGTCTTCCAAGACTGTTATGTTAAGTCTCCTAATTGTAAGATTGACTTCTAAATGACTTATCTAATGTATGTTCTCCTAATGGAAGTATATCGAATTAGAAATGTCCTTATATTTGGTTGTTTAAAGGAATACCTAGGTGTGTATTGAAGAGATTGTATCGGTAGTCTCTTCATGGCTTACTTAGGTGGGTCTTAGGATAACCTCAAGTGGAGGGTTTATATGGTTAAAATGGGTTAGCTAATGATTGTGTTCTTACCCTATATGTGAATATTTACTTGAAGATGTTTCTCATACATGACTTATGATATTTTTACCAAAGAGTATTAAAAGCATATCTATAAGTAAATGCCCCGTTTTGCATGGTTTTCTTGCATGTTCACCATAATTAGTGCATTAATTGTGCTGATTCCATATGTTTCTCAATATCTACTTGTGTAGGTGGTGGCAAGTGAGGATTTTTATACTTGAAGCTTGGGAAATAGATTTATCTCAAGATTGGTATGTCCTCATAGGTTTGAGGACATGGATGTTATTTCTAGGTTTCCTTTTATTAAAGACTTTGTATTAGAGAATAAGTTTCTTTTAAATGTAAGGGATGTGACCCAATTATATAAATATGTGTCAAAGATGGTTTATGATGAGATTTAGTTTTCTTATGTTTTCTAAAAGAGTTTCCTTTTGACTTTATTGTAAAAAAATTTTAAATTCCATGCTATTTCTATGTTAATGCGATAAATTATGTCTAAGTGCTTTTATAAGACCTCCGAGAGGTCGAGTACGACGTGTGACGCCAAGAGGTATCCTGGGTTGTTACAAACTTTTATCAGAGCATAAGGTTATGATGTAGTCTTTAGGGTCTAAAGTCTCATGAGGTTTGTCTAGTAGAGTCTTGTTCATTATTGTGAGTCGCAACACATCTATAGCTAGAGGCTATAGTACGATTGAAGTTTCACTTTCTTCATTACTCTTGTGTCGTGCGATAGAGTTTAGGTTATTTGTTTTTTTCCTAATCTATTCTCTTGTTTTTATAGGATACGAATACAACCAGGACACCCGTAAGAAAAGTGGTGAATGTGGGAGTTCCTCCCCCAGGTTGACAAGTTCCTCAAGGTTAACATGTCCCTATAGTTAATCAAGAGAATGAAGTTCCGGTGGTTTCCACGGACATGACTAATGAGGAGGTTAGAGGAGCTCTTGTTGCCCTAGCAAGAGCCATGATGTCTCAAGCAAATAGAGATGTGATGCCTAGGTTGAATTCTTTTGAGAGTACCATGACCTTTAAATTGAGGGATTTTTTAGGATGAATACTCCTACCTTTCTTGGCTCTAAGGTGGGATAAGATCCCCAAGAGTTTCTAGATCGTCTATAGCGTGTTGAGTGCTACGGGGGTGACTGCTAAGGAGAAGGTGGAGTTGGACTCATAACAGTTGAGGGAAGTTGCTCAAGTGTGGTAACACACAATGGAAAGACAATAGGCCGGTTGAATCAGGTCCTATAGAATGGGAAGAGTTTAAGGAATCATCTTTGGAAAGTACTTTCCCCGTGAGAATATATACGTTAAGGTTGAAGAGTTTATAAATCTTAGGCAAGATAACATTATTATGTAGGAGTATTCGTTTAAATTTACCCTATTTTCAATGTATGCTCCATCTTTGGTGTCTAACCCAAGGGATGAGATTAGTAGGTTTGTTACCGGTTTTGCCGACCTAGTGAAAGAAGAGTGTCCTACGACCATGCTCCATAATAACATGACTCTATCTATCTAGGTTTATTTTGTATGCTCAATCCATTGAGGAGTCTAAGCTTGAAAAGAGGGGTAGAGGTGTTAAGATTATAAGTTTCTTTTCAATGTAAGGGATGTGAATCTATGATATTAATATATGTCTAAAAGGGCTTATGATGAGACTTAGTTTTCTTATATTTTATAAAAGAGTTCCTTTTGACTGTATTGTAAAAAGTTTTTAATTTTGCGTTATTTCTATGTTACTGCGATATATTATGTCTAAGGGCTTGTATAAGACCTCCTACAGGTCGAGTACGCCGTGTGACGACTAGGGGGTACTCCCGGGTCATTACACTAATGAAATGGTTTGTTGTTAGGAGTCCAAATTAATCAAACTCTTATACTTGTATGCATTACCTGTTTCATGCTGATGTACCATGGTTTTGTGGTACTTTCAATGCCTTTTCCTTAAGGTTTGTATGTGTCTAGAGCCTTTTTTGTAGTAGTTTTAACATAATGTTATCTTTGTTTTGCAAGAAAGATGTTCAAACACAAAATGTAGAAGGCAAGTGAGATTTAGTGTAGAGGGGATCCACAAAGGCCATCTACGGTCCGTCGTTCCATCGATGGACGTAGATAGTGTCAGTTTACTGATAGTTCAGGCATCTGGGAAACTCGGAGATATTTGAAAAAGCATGGGCTACGGAAGGATCGACGTACCGTTTTATTGAATCATCTATAAATTAAGAGATAGTCCTAGTACCCAAAGTTTAAGAAACTTTAAGTATGGAACGACGGAAGGCATAGGCGAACTGTAGATGCATCCACGAACCGTGCTGTTTGTCTGTTGATTGATTCAGAGAAGATGTCAGCTGAAGGATGAAAAAGATGCTAATTATGGACTGACGGAGGGAGTCAACTGTCCAGCGTTTCATCAACGGACCGTCTGTGTAGGTCATCGAATACAGCCGCATTTTCTTGACAACTTTCCTTATTTTGAATTCCTTTTCATTTAGGACTATATTTTTATAAATCGGGTGTAAAAACCTCGTTTTAGGGTTTGATTCTATTTCTATTGTTCTTAGTTTGTGTTTGGAGATTGGGTTTTTGAACTTCAGTATCAATTCAATTTTTGAATTTAGTTTTCAAGTGAATTTTTTTTATTTCAAGTTGAATTTCTAGATTTTCTTCTAATTGTCAAAGTAACATCATGTTTTATTGTTTAACAACTATGAATTGTGTTCTTATATGCATGGGTAACTAAATCCACAACAATGGTTGTGGGAACCATGGGTGATTAACAAAGTAGACCTATCTTAATAAGAATTCTCAAATAGGTTATTGCATGTATTGATAATTCTTCCGCTTAGAAATCTTTTTAAAGAGTGCACGCGTTAGAACTCGCCTTGTTGCTACTTGCCGGACCAAGGAGGTAGTTAATAAGAAAAGAATTATCAACATCGATTTGGGGAGACACTATCGAATAGGCTAGTATCGATTGTTGAAAAATAATAACTAAGCAATACATCAAATATAATGCTTAATAAAAAGTAAAGGTGAGGGTTAGTAGCTTATACACACGTAGCTGGATCAAGGTACGGGGTGAAATACTCTAAATTCCGGACAAAGGACTTATACATTCCTAACTTATCACTTTGCATGAAAAACACTAGGGAAGAGTTTTTATAGCTAGAAATACGGTGTTATAAACCTATGGGGAACACTTAAACCCTAGTTTCTCTCACAGCTTGATTAAAACCAAAGCTTTACTCCTGTTACTTCTTATACTTGGAGATATTAAAAGATTTTTTTTCCACAAAACTCCCTCTTTTAGCTACCTGTTTCCGGAAAGAGCTTGACTAAGTTGAAGTAATTTTACATTGAAGTTAAGTCTAAAACATTTTCCTCGTGGGATCAACCCCAACCTACTAGTTGGGTTCTTTACTTGATATGATCGCTTGCACTTCTTTAGGGAGGTGTAATTTTATCTTATCAAATTTTGAGGCCGCTGCTGGGGAAAGTAGCTTTTAGATTAACCTTAATAACGTTACTGAAGTTTACTCAATGCTTTCCTGATTTTACTTTTTCTTTTGTTTTTTCTTTTCTCAGATCTAGCTCTAGTGTATACCAAGTACACGGAGCCGAGGAAAACCCTAATTCCTTACGAACGTGAACTTAACCGTACACTTCGAAGATGGGAAATCATCAGAACCCAGTAAATCTTGGTGATGGGTTAATAAGGCATCTTCCACCACCTGTTGATGCACACAATCAGGTAGTTGCAAAAAATCCAGTTGATGATGCTATGAGGATGCGTCCTTTCATCCCACGCCCTAAGGCGTTCTACAAGGGCAATGTTAACATCACTAATTCTGATGGGCCTCTTGTCCTACCTCCTATACCCCATGGGCACACGTTCGTGGTTACTAGTAGTTTGATGCAGATGCTCACCACGAGGGGTTTGTTTGTAGGGATACCATCAGAGGATCCACATGCTCACATATACAAGTTGAGGTCTGTGTGTAAGAGTTCAGTGTGGAGGCCAAATTTAGATATGAACTTCATCAGGCAGCGAGTGTTTTCTGTATCATTGACTGGAGATGTCGCGATATGGTTTGCTGAGTTTCCCTATAATTCTATGTATACTTGGGATCAATTTAGGGATGCATTCTTAGCTCAGTACTACATGGTGTCCAAGAAGCCCAACCCCAAGGATAGAGTGAACAACTTTGTGGCACTGCCTGGAGAGTCGGTAAGTAGCTCTTGGGATATATTTACTGTGTATGTGAAGGACGTTCCAAATCACCACATTGAGGATGAGTCGTTAAAATAGTATTTCTTAGGGGTAAAAATTATAACAATAAAGAAGTACTCGATACTATTATGGGGGGTTGTTATGATGAGTGCACATATGCCGAGATCGCAGAGAAGTTAGAGAAAATCTCTTTCAACAATAACGCTTGGTGTACTAGAAAGTCAGACGATGGGAGAAACACGTTTGCAGTACAAGCTACACACATTCCGGATGCAGATGAGATTCGTGAGGAAATGGCTTAAATGAGAACTAAGATTGGAAATGTATTGAAACATGTCACTAGAGGTGTAGAAAAGGTAAATGCAGTAAATTACATGACTAAACCACCAGCACCAGCGGATGAGTACTATTATGAAGAGGATTCTTATGCAGCGAATGATCAGATAGGGGATTTCCAATCAAAAACCCAAGGCTTCAACTAGGAGAATTGGCGTCAAGGTCAAGGAAACCATGGTCGGAACTATGGTAACTATAATAGAAAGGGTCATTATGTTCTCGACGGAAACTACAAACGCGACCACAACTTCAACCAGAGTAACTATGGTAACAGAATTGATCGAAATGGGCCCTATGTTACACCTCAAATTCGAGAAGTTGCTCCTAGTGATGGTGGAGGCAGTATGGAGCGAGTTGAGGATATGTTATAGAAGATGAAAAGGTTTGGTTCTAGTGATGAGCATGCCACGAAATATAGAGGTGATTTAGTTAACATTGGGCGAAAAGTGGATACACATGCAATCTCTATTAAGCATCTTGAGTTAAAAATAGCTTAATTGTCTACTACTGTGAATCCACGCTAACCGGGCAATCTTTCTAGAAATACCATCCAAAACCCTAAAATGATAGACATTGCATGGAAGTCACTATTCGAGGAGGTAAACAAACTACTGATCCACCTATGCCATATGTGATAGAAGATGAGATGAGGAAAGACGAAGAGGTGGTGGAAACTAGTGGTGAATTGGTGGAAAAAAACGGCGAAAGAAGCAGAGGTACCCCATAAAGTTGTCCCTATTCCTAGACCTCCACCACCATACCCACAGAGATTGGTGAATAAGACCGAGGATGGTAAATACCGATATATTATCACTATGTTGAAACAACTTTCCATCAATGTCCCTTCGAAAGAAGCTTTGGAACAAATTCCCTACTAATGTTAAGTTCATGAAGGACATGGTTACAAAGAAGAGATCAGTATGTTTTGTGGATGATGACCAAATGTAGCATTCTAGTGCTATTTCTACAAGGTCTCTTGTGCAGAAAGAGGAAGACCCAGGCACTTTCACAATTTCAGGTACCATCGGATTATTACATTTTGCTAAAGCACTATGTGATCCAGGTGCTAACATAAACCTCATGCCTTTTTCCATTTATTAGAACTTTGTTTTTGGTGACCCAAATCCTACTGCAATGCGATTACAGATGGCCGGTCAAATAGTGAAGATGCCCATTGGGATACTCGATGATGTGCTAGTGAAAGTAGAGTCGTTCCGGCTGATTTTATAATTGTTGACTGTGAGGTGATCTTTGAGGTTCCTATTATTCTTGGAAGATCATTGCTTGCCACTGTTCGAGCCTTGGTTTATATGGAGAAAGAGTAGATGAAGTTTAGGTACACAAAGAAGAAGCTACATTCAACATTTGTAGGTCTACGAAGTAGAGTGATGAGCTCCAAACGGTATCTGCTATATCCTATCGGGTTGACAGTATGTGTCAGGTACAAATCAAAGAACGACTGGGTGTGGAAGATCTAGAGGCAGTGATCATGAATTTTGCAAGTGATGGTATTGAAGAGTATGGGTCTTTGGTTGCGACCCTTGAAATGAATGAATATCAGTCAAAACCAAACAAATTGAAGTTAGTTATGAACCATCGCGAGTCTCCAACCACGAGACCATCTATTGAGGAGGCTCCAAAATTGGAGCTTAAGGCTCTACCACCTCATCTGAGGTATGTATTCTTGGGTAGAGATGAAACTTTTATTGCAGCGGATTTGAATATGCAACAAGTAGAGTGTTTGGTGGAAGTTTTGAGAAGATTCAAATGATCCATTGATTGGACCATTGCGGACATTATTGGGATGCCTCATGGTATTTGTTCACAGAAAATCCAACTCATGCCCGATCACAAGCCCTGTATTGAGCACCAGAAACAGTTAAATACACCTATGCAAGAGTTAATGAAGAACGAGATCATTAAGTGGTTGGATGCAAGAGTCATATATTCTCTTTTCAGTATGTGCCCAAAAAAGCACTAATAGTAATGCCTAATAAGAGAAACGAGCTTATTCCAATGAGGTTGGTGACCGGATGGCGAGTTTGTATGGATTACCGGAAAGTTGAATGCAGAGATTGAGAAAGACCATTTTACTGTACCCTTTATGGATCAGATGTTGGACAGACTCGCACGAAAAAGATGATACTATTTTCTTGATGGGTATTTGGGTAACAACCAAATCTCTATTGCCCCGAAGGATCAAGAGAATCTTTACTTGCCCTTATGGTAAGTTCGCCTTCAAGAGAATGCCTTTTGGGTTGTATAATTCACCGGCCACCTTCCAGCGATGTATGATGTCGATATTCTCTGGTATGGTAGAGGATACTGTTGAGGTGTTCATGGATGACTTTTCGGTTGTGGGTGACTACTTTGATCGGTGTTTGAGTCACTTGACTGGGTTTTCCAAAAGATGTGAAGATTCCAACCTTGTACTTAATTGGGAAAAATATCACTTTATGGTGAAAAAAGGTATAGTATTGGGCCATCACATCTCATAGAAGGGGATAGAGGTTGATCAAGCTAAAGTTGAAGTTATAGAGTGACTCCCCCCACCCATCTCTGTAAAAGGTGCGAGAAGTTTTCGGAGACATGATGGTTTAAACAATATTTATTAAGCATTTCACAAAAATTGCACATCCACTATGCAAAATACATGAGAAGGAATGCAAATTTTATTTTGATGAATCCTGTTTGAAAGAATTTGGGGAGTTGAAGGAAAAGTTGTTCCTGTGCCCATTATTATTTCCCCTGATTGGAGTAAGCGATTTGCGTGATGTGCGATGCTAGTGGGGTTGCTCGTGGAGTGGTATTGGGATAGAGAAGGGATAAAATCCTTCACCCCATTTATTATGCAAGTAAGGCCCTGAATGAAGCATAAACGAACAATATTCTGACTGAACAAGTGTCATAGTGCATACTGGCCACCTTGCTTTGAGTTACTTGATGGCAAAGAAGGGCACAAAGAACGATTGATTAGATGGGAGCTATTATTGCAACAGTTTGATTTTGAGGTAAAACATAGAAAAGGGACTTATAATCAAGCTGCTGATCACTTGTCTAGGTTAGAGGATGAAGCTATGCCAGAATTGAGTGAATGTGCTGAAATTGATGATACCTTCCCTGATGAGCATGTATTAGATGCTTTCCAGGATTTGATTCCATGGTTTACCGATTTTGCAAATTATCTGGCTAGTGATATAGTCCATCAGACTTGTCCTTCCTTCAGAGGAAGAATTGTGCATGATGTGAAAAACATCTTTTGGGATGAGCTTTACTTTTACTGGAGTTATGACGATGGGCTTATTTGTCGTTGTGTGCCGGAAGTCGAGATATTAAGTGTTTTGGAGGTATGGCACTCCTCGCCGGTGGGTGGGCACCATAGTAGTATCCAGACTGCCCACAAGATTTTGCAGTGTGGGTACTATTTTCCAACCATTCACCAAGATATGCACGAGTTTTCCAAGTCATGTGATAGGTGCCAAAAAGATGGAGAAATTTTAAAGAGGCAAGATATCCCTCTAAACCCTATTCTGGTGATTAAGTTGTTTGATGTTTGGGGAATTCATTTTATGGGGATGTTTGTGAGTTCTCATGGGATGAAATACATACTTGTGGCGGTGGATTAGGTGTCAAAGTGGGTGGAAGCTATAGCACTTTCTAACAATGAAGGGAAGAGTGTCACTGCGTTCTTGAAAAAGAACATCTTCTCCAAATTCGGAATACCTAGGGCCATTATTAGTTATGGTGAATCTCACTTTTTCAATAAGTTGTTACAAGGACTATTGGAAAAATATGGGGTTCGTCATAATGTGGGCACTCCTTATCTCCCCATACGAGTGGCAAGTAGAGGTGTCAAATCGAGAAATCAAGCAAATTCTATCGAAATGGTGAATGCTAATAGAACGGATTGGTTAAGACTTAATAACGCTCTTTGGACTTACCAGACTAAATACAAGACCACCATAAATATGTCTCCATACCAACTTGTATATGGGAAGGCTTTTCACTTGCCAGTCGAGTTAGAGCACAAAGGCATGTGGGCAGTGAAGAAATTGAAGATGAATTGGAATGAGCAGTGGAACAGAGACTTAATGGGTTAAATGAGCTTGATGAGTTTCGCCTAAAAGAGTACGAAAGTTCGACCATCTACAAAGAGAAGATAAGAAGTACCACGACAAAAAGACTGAAAAGCGAGAATTTGCGGTTGGGGACTTGGCGCTTCTATTCATCTCTAGGCTACGCTTATTTCTGTACAAACTCTAGTCCAAGTGTAAAGGATCATTCCTTGTCACTAAAGTGTTTCCACGTGGAGAGATTTAGTTGGAGAATAAGGAAGGTGCAAAGTTCACGGCCAACGGGCAAAGGATCAAGATCGACCTAGGGCATGCGGAGAGTGTCCATGAAGTGGTTGAGGCATAGCACCTTGATGAAGTCTAAGTAATCAAGGATATTGAGTCGTTTTGCAACCTTAAATCAAGCGCTTCTTTGAGGCAACCCAACGTTTATCCTCTAGCCAACAATAGGTTTATCTTTTCTTTATAGGAATAGTTACATTTTCTTGTTTCCTTTTGGTTTGCTAGTCCTCACACTTTTTATTTTTTTATATAAATTTTGGCTACAGATTAATTTAGGTCCGTTTCTTAAAAGTGTCTAGAAAAAAATAAAAATAAAATCTTAATGGGTGTTCATTGTGCAGGGACAAAAACCTAAATTCTGCAGAAAATGGTCTGATGCACATATTTATGGACCCCATTGACGGGCCGTCATTCAATCGACGGACCGTCGATGGTGTCTGTAGATCCCAGGTTTGTCTTGAATTTATTTATAATCCTTGCTGTAATCGACGTTCCAGTAACCGATTCGTCGACTAACCCACAGACTGTCGATGGGGTTTCGTTAGTCCAAAAGCTCCAGTGACCCGACTCAATCCGACCTGTATTATTAAAAGAAAAGACCATTCATTACCCTCCATAATCTTTTCAAGTTCTTTCCCCAACCATTTCCCTTCCCTTATTTCCTCCCTTTCTCATCAAAACACCATATATCCCCCTTCGAAGTTCATCAAATTCCCTAAAAACTCCAAATTATCCCAAATTCCTAAAACCCTCTTATTAAACGATTCTACTTGGTTACCATTTTTTTTATATGATCGGTGTTCAAGTCGGGCACATAGGTTGTTTCAAAGATCACTCCCTCATTCACTCTACTATGATCTTCAGGTAATTTGATTCCATTTGCTAGAATGTGGGTCTTTACTCAGGGAAAAAATGGTACTCTTGTGTTTTTTAAAATTTGTGTAAATTGTCCCTTAGAATGATAGAAAGTAAATGGGTAGTGGTGTCATATGTTTAAAATAAGTTTACAGACTTTCTGACTTAGGTTTAGTAGCATTTTTTAATTAGAGCATGAACCTTGCGAAATCGAAACCCTTAGGATGAAGAATAATCTTGGCATTATTGATATGTGTTGAGTAAACCCGTGTAGGTCTAAAAGGTACCAAAATGCGATAGTTGAAACAAGGCCTGAAATCAGTTTCAAGCCAACAACACGAGACCCTGTCGACGGATCGTTGGTGTATCGATGGGCTGTCGATTGGTTCTGGCTATTGAGGAGGCTAAAAATTGTTCAACTGTGAGACGATGGAAGTGGCCTACGTTCCATCAGCTTATCAACGGGCCGTTCTTCACATGCGTCGTTTCCAACTGAGACCATAGTTTTTTGGTACTTTTAATGATATTCCTTAAGGTTTGTGTTTGTCTAGAGCCTTTTTGGTAGTAGTTTTAACATGTTTTTATCTTTGTTTTGCAGGAAATATGTCCAAAGAGAAAATGGCGAAGGCAACTAAGATTTAGTGCAGAGGTGACCCACGAAGTCCATCGATGGTCCGTCGTTCAATCGACGGATCGTAGATGGTGACTGGTGTTTGATAGTTCAAGCATTTGGAGAAACTCGAGAAAATCTGAACAAGTGTGGGGCTATAAAGGATTGACGGTCTGTCGATTGATCAACGAACCGTCCTATTGAATCGTCGATAAGTTCAGAGAGAATCCCATTACCCGAAGTTTAAGAAAGTCTATGTATGGAACGAGGAAAGGCATCGACGAATCGTAGATGCATCGATGGACCGTGCTGTCCGTATGTCAATTGATTCAGAGAGAATGCCAGCTGAAGGATGAAAAAGTTGTTAAGTCTGGACTGACAAAGCTAGTCGACGGTCCGTCATTTCATCGACAGACCGTCTGCGGGGTTCGTCGATTACGGTCACGTTTTTTGGACAACTTTCCTTATTTTAATTCCTTTTAATTTAGGACTATTTTTTTTTATAAATAGGATGTAAGAACCTCGTTTTTGGGGTTGAATGATATTACTATTGTTCTTAGTTTATTTTTGGAGATTGGGTTTTGCAACTTTAGCATTACTTCAATTTCTGGATTTGGCTTTCAAGTGATTTCTTAGTATTTCAAGTTGAATTTTTGGATCTTCTTTGAATTTTTATAGTAAGTTCATGTTTTATTGTTTAACAACTATGAATTGTGTTCTTAGAACTCGCCTTGTTGCTACATGCCGAACCAATGAGGTAGTTAATAAGAAAAAAATCAACATATATTTAGTGGGACACTATTCTAATAAGCTAGTCTCGATTGGTTCAACGTATAACTAAGCCATACATCGAATAAATGGTTAACTTCTTCCCCCTATCGGCATGACCATGTCCTATTCCAATAGTTATCATTTATTTCCATATCGGCATGATCATGTCTCTTCAAGTATATAGCATTTATTCCCGCTTTCCGAATGACAATTTCTCTTCTAGTAGCTACCATCATTGATCTCATACCTTAACAATTTTCCCCCTTTTGACATCATAAAAAAGGATTAACGTGGTAAATAAAGTTAACATATATGTAGTTCAAAAAAATTCATGCCCACTTGGGAAACACTAAGCATGAGTAAAAATGCATTATTTAATGACACAAGTCAGTAAAAACAAGACATTTTTTTCATTTACAAATTAAAGATCAACTATAAGAGCATTTCACATATTATTAACAATGAGAAGCAGAACAATGCCTACACATTTTCGATAGAAAAATAGGAATGATGAGTTATTTAGAAAGTTAGGAAGAGACGAGATGACTTAGAGGTAAGGGTTTTAAATAATAGAATTACAATAGCATATCCATTAGCATGGTATTTTCAGAAGCCTCTATTAAAGATTGGTGCCCGAACTTCATATTGAACCTTCAAGGCTACCAGTTCTTTTTATCATGGTCCCTCGGATAATGTTGTTTCAAACCATTTAAATATCCATGTTTGTAAAAGAAACTATCATAGCTTTTATCACTGGCCTGAGTTTCTCATAAAAGAAAGATTGGTAAAACCAAACTTACTCAAGGCCTCGAGATGACTAAATCAATAATTGAGGAATCAATTTGTTTTTCATAGTACTTTGAGTTCTCAAAATATCAACCTTTTCCTTTTGAACATCATCTTTCTCAGCATCTTCTTTTTGCCTGTACGACCTGGTTCTTCTTCACAATTTAAAACATCTTCATTAGAAAATTCTCATAGGAAGAGAGGTCTTGTACATTTGAAGTGTTTTTTAGAATGTGTAAAAGAAGGTTTTTAAATTTTCTTCTTTTAAAAGGGTATTCAAAAATTAATATGGAGTATGAAGGAAGAGAAAGAGATTATTCTGAAAGAAAATAACGAAGGTTTTTGTATTCAAAGCTGGGACAACGGTCAGATAAATAAATGACAGACATGGGACCATTGAAATTGTTCTCATGCATTATTCAAACTGCAATGTTAGCGCTCTAACCTTGGAGAATGGACTTGGTCCCTCTATCTAATTTGAATTGTGTAGACCTGTCCTCCCTCCTTTTTCTTTATCCCTTTTTCCCTGTGTGTATAACTACAAAAGGTATGAGACTAAATTTGCTAAAACATACATAACTGAAAAGCAAGGATATGTGCTCCCTTTGCATAGTCATGAGAGAGTTGATTGTTGCAGACATGATCCATTCAAGAATGTTTTAACATTCCCATCATCAGTTTTATTATTTCATCCTGTTCTTTAAGAGCTTCGGGCTACTGCTTGATCTACAAGAAATGATCACATCAAGTTGCACTTGCCACATTTCTACTTCACTTGTTGAAAGAGCAACTGAATCTTGCCTTATAGTTCCCCATGAGTGAGATATCAACCTATAACATAAGCTACTCATGAGGTACTCTTTCCATTAACTTGATACTTAACATAATCAACATCACAATGTACTCCAAATAAAAAAGTCTCCTGATGGACAAAATAGTACTGGGTCCCCTATCTTCATCTAATATCTCAAAATTTTCTCATCAACCTTCAAATGTTATTCTTTTATACAAGAAGGGAATCTCTGAATTCATCCGCATCCAGCTCCAAGTTCGTGCTCATGGAATCTACAGGATCGGGTCCCTCATCTGGTTCAGCATTTGCATCAGTATCCTTATATCGTTGGATTCATGAAGTGGATGTTCTTTAGCATGCTCATTGTTTAGATCAGCTCTATGAATTTGAAACATCTCTTCCATCTCAGAATCTTTTTTGTTTTGCAACATATTTCTCAATTCATCAAGACTCATGAAAAATCATATGAATTTTTTTTCAATGCACACATTTTATGCACCGGATAAACCTTGATGAAGGAAGATTATCTCTTAAATACTATATCAACATCATTGAGATTACACCTCTCAATATCATTATTTTGGTCACAAAACATGTAACATTCATCACTTCAACCAGAAAGTTCCATGAAAGATAAAAAGTTTGCATATTTCACATGAATGATAGTCTGATATGCTTTTCTTTAACAATATATATCTTCACAAGTTCTGTCATCTTCAAATATCATTTTGTGTAGACTGGGACCAGGGCCCCTAACACAGGTTTGTGAAGCAACGCAATATTCATATGAGCACGTCTCTTGTGTAATACCTCAACATTCTCAACTTGAGCACTAAGGCAAGTGCGAATATCAGTACGAGTGGTATTCAGATCAGCAATATACATGTTCTTGCATTTTTTTTCTGTCAAGTCCTCACTAGAGAGAGCAAGTTTGTGACAACACTTTTTCCAATACAATTACAAATTTATGTCGCTCATCAGAGATCTATAAAACACTTAAAGATTGTACTTCAATTATTGATATAGTACATAATTTTACAAGAGTGTTTCACATACATTCAAGTCCTACCTACATCTAGAGTATACCATTTCTTACCATTGTCACAAGAGACACCTCCACCTTGAATTACATTGAGAGAGGGAGAGGACGTTTTGAAGTTTTCTCAGTTATGTGTTTTGAAGATTCACTGTTCACAAACCAACACTAACTGATGTTCCTTCCTTTCACTTGCATAAGAAAATCAGTTGTTAGCCTTTGTAACCAATTTGAGACACGATTACCATTAACGAGATAACAGAGTGATAAGAAAAAATTTTGTCTTGTGAGGTAGACTGACTTTCTTCTAGTTGGGACCATGAGCATGACCAAGTCCTTTTTTAGTCTATTCCACTATTTTGAATAGTTTGACGAACTTCCTCCATACTTTTTCAACAGAGGACAATCTTTCTTAAGATGTCCATCTATAGCACAATGCACATACAACATATCATCAACATCAGAAACAAATTTGTTGTGAGAATTGCATGGGGATCTATCTTTTCACAACCCATCCCTATTTTAATGTTGTTTCCTTGACCATTCAGATTTTTAAGAATCTTAGAGAAAGTGGTCCATTTTAGGGATTTTTCTAGTTCCTCTTTTACATGGACCAGGTCCCTTACTAACAGAAGATTTATCTCTACAACTAATCTTATCTTCATTTTAGCAGTGTGCAACGTTTTTCAAGCTCCAGATGTATGATATTGGCCTCGTTCTTTCCTTTAAAAAATGTAGTAGTCACCCCTTTTATCTTTTCCTTTAGTTCTCGATTTTCAACTTGTTGAACAACCATTTGACTTTCAATATCAGATATTTGGGCAACTAGGATAATTTTTTAATCTTGAGAGATGTCTAGGATATTGTTCACGAGATCTTTTTCAATTGTCAAGTCACTTATTAAATCAAGTAATACAACTACTAGCTTTCTCAATTTACTAGTAGAAAAGTTATTCAATTTTTGCTTGAAATCTGATAGCATTATCTTTTCATCAACATCTCCTCATCTAACTTTTCCATGAAAGCATTATCTGAGTGTTCAGAATCTTCAATATATTCTCCCATTCTACATGATCCTTCTTCACCATCCGTAGAAACGTTTCTTTTCTTCTTATCTTAGGATGGACATGGTCCCCTCTTTGTATTTTACGTCCTTGTGGTCAGCTTGATGCATAAGACAATCTCTCATGGATTTACCTGGTTTATTACAGTTGTAACATACGTCACTGAGCTTGTAGCACTGTCATGAATTTCATTCTTCATGAAACATCTACGTTTACTTGCAATTTTTGAAATCGTTGGGTGAAATATCCCATGGACTCATCTACTACAGGAATTTCACTTTCTGACACCTTGGAAGCTAGTGAATCATCAATTTTTGCATATCTCTTGTTATCAGCATCCTCAATATATATTTTCTCATTTCTTAACCTTTGAAAATGAGCCCTTACCTTTTCTATGAATCTCATGAACTAAAAGATGCTCAAATAATTCATTAAGCGTCGCCTCTTCTGGATGTCTTATCTCAACAGCAAACACAAATTCATTTGTCGAATTCCCAATATCTTAGAGAATTGTTCGCACACCGAGATAGGTTCATCAAGAAACATGAGCTCATTAGAGATGTTATAGAACTTGTACGCATTTCATGAATAGATTCACCTTCTTTTATGTTAAAGCTTTCAAATTTATTAGTAAAGAGAACTAACGTATATTTCTTTGTTTACTCAGTATCCTGATATGTTGTTCTCAGCAGATCCCATATTTCCTTGGCTGATTCACACGATGAGATCATATCATATTCATTCTAATGATCCCATACAATGATAGCTTCCTAGTTTTGTATTTTTTCTAGAATAATCTTGTGTCAGAGTCATTATATTGGTGTTGAGTTTTGGGAATTACTCTTATGACCTGTCCATCTTTAACATCCATAGTTTTCACATGAAGACCTTCACAAATAATGTTCCATACCACAATGTCCTTAGCCAATAGATAGTATTTCATTCAAATCCTCCAGTGTCTATAATACTGGCCATAAAAAAGATGAGGTCTTGTGGAAGATTGATTTCTTTGCACGTTCATGGTTGTCGCCATTTTCTTCAGGAATCTTTTGTATTAACAGCTAGAGAGTCTAAGATCTGCTATAAATTGTTGAAATGTATGCGTCTACAAGTTGTGCAACACAAGAAAGCAGCCTTTTTTGTCATCCCTACACTTTTCTGGATTTTGAATTGAACGCATTGCGTAGCTAGAATGCACATAAATAAAAGACCACTTAAGCTTCACTTAAAGAAAAAAAGTTTTATCTTTGTAATTATGTTCGGAAGGAAATGATAATTATACTCATTCTCGGGACCTGGTCCCTCAAAAGAATAACAATGCAGAAGTAAAAGTGCGGAAAATAAATAGCATAAAGTAGATAGGGCACAAGAGTTTTATGTGGAAATCTCCTCATTAAAGGGAGTAAAATCACGACGTGTCACACGGGACTTTTCAAACTATTGACTACTCTACTCAAAGAAAAAGTAAAAACCAGTTTACAACTACAACCATAAGATTAACACCGTAATCCCACACTAAGTAATACTCCTATAACTCAACAAAGCCAAAACAATTATCATATTTCCCACTAAAGAAACTAACTCTAGTTGATCTACACTTTAAGACCTCCGGGTCTAACTTTATCCATCAACTTTGATCTCAAAGATAAGATATCAAACAAGGAGCAACTCTGCTGCACCATACATCAACTAACTCTAGTTTACACTCCTAGGCAAAGGTAAAGACCCTCAAATGAAATATAAAAAATTAGAGCTTCAAATGGATTTTATAAGTTAATAACTGTATAAGGTAATTAATAAGATCTTTAGAAGTCAGTTTTAAAGATTTTTAAATTCCAATGTTAACGGACGACAAAGACGTCAAGAAAACTAGTCTTATGGGTGTTAGTGTGTCCAAATATGTTGTGCATGTTTTTATGTGTTGTTTGGAGTCTAAAGACACTAAGGATGACCCTAAAACCTAGAAGTAAATTGTTAGGGTTAAAACATTAGGGCACGACTTCCCAAGGATCAATCAAAGGGTCCTTGAGAAGGATCCAAACATTGGAGGGAAGAAGATGACTAGGCAACATGTGGGCAGTTGGTATAGGGAGGTAGTCCACATCGCGGACCAGCTCCACAGAGGTCCAAAATGTTGCACGAACCTCATCTCAGGCCCTTCTGTAAAAGAATTTAATTCCAGAAAGTTGTGGTAACCCCTCACGACACAGACTTGTTCCCCGATGATAATCTCGAAAACAAAAGTTAAGTTTGACTTATTTATAAACGTCCAATTAATATAGGGTTTTTTTATGGTATTTTGTGGGTGTATTATATATTTAATTTAGGTCATTTGACACTCATTACCCAATCAAAAAACCTATCCCTCAATTATAAATAAAAATATTGAAGCTCTTCCTTCTCTAAATTCTCTCTCTATTCAAATCATCTGTTGAAGAACTCTCAAGCTCAAAGGAAGAAGGTTAATTCTTAAAGGTTGAATTCCTAATTTTGTGATATTATCAATACTATAGTATGGTAATCTTTTATGTATATTTAGATTCCTCTCTAGAGACAATTGTCAAAATGTTTTCAAGTTTCACAAAGATAATTGAAACCCCAATTATTCCTCAAACTCAGGGGTTCTTGCATTAAATGTTTTCAAACGAATTATCATGATTATAGTATGGTTTAATTGTATTTTAGAATTTCAAAACTCCATAAAGTCATGATCCCTTGAATTCCTTGATTTTGGCTTACAAAGTGGTTTTGATGAATGTATTTGGATGTTGCTAGAATTGTGATTATACTATGATAAATTGTTTTTATCCATTCCTATCTATGACCAATGATGAATTGTTGGATAATTAAAAAAAAAGGTGATCATGGCTTGGATGAAGGGTAAGTTGACCTAAATTGTTCTAATTCTTAATGAATTGTTCTTGTGTGGTATGGTCCACTTATGGTGGCGGTGTTTAGATAATGTATATGTATATGAATATGTATGTGTATTATATTTATGGCCTTGAAGGCATTGAATGTTAAGTAAAGTAATTTTAAGATGCTTATGTATAGAGATGTATTATGAAGTTATGCATGTGTTTCTTGAAGATAGTATGACTAATTGAAGTATAATGTGAATGTGAAGTATGATTGTGTGTGGATTATGATGAATGTAGTATGATTATCATTACAAGACATTGTTATGGATTAGGATTGTTATGTGAAAGACTTTATCACAAATGCACACAATGAATGAATGAATAAAGTTAAATGAATGAGAGTCTAATAAAGGTTTTTCTCAATAAAACTCTAATGAATGAATGGGGGATGTTTGGGTAGACACTCTTCGTGAGTAGAGATGTAGTGTCTAGTAACAACCTCAATATTCCTAAGCGCTTTCCAATGAATGAATGGCAGGTTGGAATGGGTACTCTTCAAGAGTTGAGATGTACTACTTAGTCGATTCCTTGACCTATAGTTAATAAATGTAATGAAAGTCTAAAACTCCGTGGGGATTAATGCTTAGCACCGAGAGGATTTCAAAAGGGGTGGATACTTTTCGTGAGTAGAGATGTTCTATCAAAAAGGAACCTCTTGAAATGGGTACTCTTCGTGAGTTGAGATGTAGTACTTATAAGCAATCTCCTTATCCCTTAACTATGCACCCGCATAGGACTAGCTAGTGGTATTCCACGTAAAGGTTAAAATAATGACCATACCTTAGAAAAGTGGGGATTCGTAATATGGTAGGGGTTAATGCTGGAATTCCATGTTAAGATCCTATCGTCTATATCGGTTAAAGCTAGCCCCCACAAAAGAATGTAATGACTACGTCTTCCTAAGGGTGTACTACTTAGGGTAGGTGGTGGAATGGGACGCCATCTATGCATTGCACAAGTAGATATTTGGAAGGAGTCTCCGTATGTCCTTATAATATTAATAAATGAATGGGTTTCTATATGATCTAAAGGAAGTAAGTTAACTTTATTTCTAATATTGATGAAGCATGTTGGTATTAAGTCTATTGTTAATGAAGGTTATGTGATTGGTCGAATGTGATATGCCTAGTCTAGGGTTGTTCCATAGGAGCACTAAGTGGGAGTAGTAGAATGTGATGCTACTTTATCATTGCACTAGTGTAACTTTGAGTTATACTAGAGGATGGTCTTTATGTGAAGTTCTTAAATGCATGAATGTTTCCTCTTGTATCTTTAGTAATGAATGTTGACTTGTTGAGTTGTAATGGAAAGTAAATATCCGTATCTTTTGTAGTCTTAAGGACAACTTATGTGTGTAATGAAGAAGTTGTATAGGCAGTCTGTTCATGTCTTACCTAGGTAGGTCTTAGGATAACTTTGGATTAAGGGTCTAAATGGTTAATGCGTTACTTAATGAATATAGTTATATGTTGAGAATTATAGAAGTATTACTCTGTATGTCAATGATGGGCATGTATGATGTCTTTTACACTTGATTTCATAAAGTTTTACCAAAATAGCATGAAAAACATCTTTCAACTAAAATATCCTCTTTAAAACATGTTTTTGCAGGATTGTCATACTCAGTGCTTAATTGTACTAACTGAACAATCTTGTCTATTTCTACAAGTATAGGTGGAAGGAAGTGAGGATCTTAGAGTTGAAGCTTCTGAAGTAGATCGTTCACTCAAGACTCTTGGTATCTCCTCATATGTTTGAGGGCGTAAATGTTCTTTCTAGTTTTCTTTTATTAAAGACTAGTATCGTTCTTTCAATGTAAGGGTTGTGACCCAATAATAATGAGATGCTTCTAAGATGGATTGTGACGAGACTTAGTTTTTCTTATGTTTTATAAAAGAGTTTCCTTATTTAATTTGTTGTGAAATGTTTTAATTCCGCACTACTTCTCATACCTATGTGAGGAATGCACACTAAGAGGCTTGTATAAGACCTCCAAGAGATTGAATACGCCGGTAACGACTAAGGGGTGATCTCAGGTTGTTAAATCAATGTCACGAACCAAGAGTACATCCTAGGAGATATTTCATTTTCGGATGGAAACATGGTGTACTCGACCTCTCGGAGGTCTTGTACAAGAGTTTATGACATTGTTCATCGCATACATGTATGAAAAGTAGTGCAGAATTAAAACTATTCATAGGAAATAGTAATTCAAAAATCTTTCACTTAAAACATAAGGAATATAACTAAGTCTCAAGTCACCATATTAGACACATGAATACTTGGGACATGTCCCATACAATCAAAATGTAAAACCTTAGTCTATTACAATACATTAAATAAAAGAAGTCTAAAGATAGTTATGTCTTCGAGTTAAGTGAGGACATACTTCAACATTGCTTGAAAGATTTTAGATTAAAGAGTTGCTTCAAGACACCCCTGACCCGCTAATCACACCTTTAGAAATAGACAAAAAGTATGAAATTAGTACAATGAATGTACAAAGTATAGCATAATGTATAAATCATGACAAACGGACATTTGAGTCCAAACATCCTTTTGTAGGTTAAAACTTCATATCATAAGTGTAAGAACCACATTTAAACACCAAACATTACATTATAAAACACATTCAAAGGCATACTCAATTTATAACAATTTAGGTCACTTCACAGTAACATAACGGTTAGCTACTAAACACACAAAACCCTCATCCAAAGTTATCCTAAGACTCACTTAAGTAGGACAAGAAGAGACCGCCCATACACCCTCTTCAAGCTTACCTAAATAATCCTTAAGACTACCTAGGACATGATTATTATCAATCCATTAATCAATCACTACCAAGAATTACTCGAAGACTCACTGTTGCCACCAAATTTTGACCCTCCCTGTAGGAGTTAATTAACGAGCTTCTTAATTCTGAACAATTTGAAATAATTAGATTTAATAAAAATTTAAAATAGTTTTCAACTAATTTTTAATTTATCTTATCGATTTTTCATAATATATATGGTTTACACAATTATGTATATAATTAGCATATTTTATAATTATTGCAAAATCATCTCAAGAAATATTTTTAATATTTGGTTAGATATTTTAATTATATGATAGTTTTCATTTTAAATTAATTATATCATAAGAAAATGAATTATTTTATTTCCTTAACATTAAGAAGCTTGTTTATTAATTATATTAATTCGTCTTAGTTAAAATTTTAGTCAAGTTCATTAAATTATGCTCAATTGGCTAAAACTAGTGACCAATTTTAGAGATCAAGTTTTAGGCCTCCCTTCAAATTGTCAGCATCCCAGTACCAAAAAGTCATCCCGATTCACTATTTCCAGCCCACTCCTCAAATTGACCCAACCTAGATCACTATTTAAAAACAAAAAACCCAGCCCAATTTCCCTTTGCCCTAACTAGGCCCACTTCCAAATCTAAAGAATACAGAAGTAGCGTCTGATTCCCAGAAAACCAACTGCCTGAATGACCCTTGCGTGTTTCCTTTTCTTCATCCCCATCGAAGCAGCAACATGCGCGTGTAATGATTCCAATCGCGTCGAAGCCAGCGATGCCCTTCTTGCATGAGAGGCATCAGCGCGTATAGGCAGTACGTTGCGTTATTTGTCTTTTTTTTGACGTTCTTCTCAACTAGTACAGTTGATGCAGCAAAAGACCAAGCAAGGCACACATTTTCGTCTTTGTTACCTTTGGATGGAGATGTGTGGCACAAGAAAGACGATGGATCGATCCCAGACGTCCAAATCATTCCAATCCATTGGGAATTAGGAATCAATTCATCATATTCCTTTGTTTTTGGGGATAAGGTTTGATTTTTGAATTTGTGGCTTTGTTTTACCCATATATAGCCGCTTTTTCCTTATTATTTGGGGTTGGGGGGAATTTTTTTGTTTTAGCGGAGAAAGAGAACAGCATAAGCATTAGTCATATAATACATTCGAGAAAGGGGAAGGAAGAGTGAGTTTTCAATTAGAGTCTCATTCCACCAACTCAATCATCATTATTCTTCGAAGTTAGTCCGAGTTTGAGTTATTGCACGTACCTCTCGCTTTTTGTTTCATTATTGATTGTGTGTTGGTTATCTCCTGCTCATCCAGTCCCAGCGCCTTTGCCCAAAATAAGGTATCGTCTTCCTCTCTATGACATTTTTCTTGCCTTTTCGTCAATGATCAAGGAAATGACATGTCTGGTGTTGGAGAGGTTTTGTTATAGGGCTGTTTGTGGTTACTTTACTGAATGGTTTTATTATGTTTTTACACATTATATTATCTCTCATACGACTTCATTATTTGATTGAGTCGAACTTGTAGATTTGCATCTAATGTTGATGTCTTCGGTGTGCTTGTGAGTTTTGTTCTTCTTCTCTTTCTCGAACCAACTGTTTATGTCATGGGGTTCTGTAGTATTCATATTTGTAGGACATATAAATGGTAGGGTGTTGTATCCGGCATGGTTGTCTGTTGTGTTTAATGTTGTTATTCATGTAAGCTCAAATCACCAATATAGTTAACATATATGGGAAGGTCGCTTGCTTCTTCTAATAGTTTGGTTTTGTCCATTTTCTCTAATATGTTGTTATTTGATTACTGCCCTATTCTATACGTTTAAACAAACCTTTTCTTTTCTTGCTATTCCAAGTTCGGCCAATGTGCTATTGATATGTTTTAGCATGATATGTATGTTTTCATAATCGTTTTGTTGTCCTCCAGAGTCAACATGTTATCGAGCGAAGAACTTTGAAAATTTATGGTCTGCCTGCATTTTCTTATTACTTTTTTTTAAGTTTTGCTTTGTTGTTCACATTCTTGGGTCTTCTTGTTCGATGTCAGTGACTCTTATTGTTTCACTGCATTTAGGATTTCTACGGCCAGTGTTGCTATCCGTATAGGCCTAAGCTTTTGAGGTTAAATGATAGAATCGTGTGTGGTATAATCAAATTTAACTTCACTAGCTTAGGTTTATTTCTCTATTTTTGAATATCTGTTTGCCTTACTGCTTGAAATAATTTGACAGGGCCATTTCTTTTCATGTCTTCACTTTGCCGGAAGTTTAATAAAAAAATTATTTGCCATTTTTCCGTTCGAGATTTCAAAAGTTTCATTGTTCTTTTATAAATATTCATGACACTGTACCAAGAAACAAATCCATTTTGGTGTTGTTCATGAGTCAATAATCTTGAATTTTGATAAAAAGCCATGTTTATCCATTGTTTTGGCATCCTTTCTATTCTAGCATTTCTCCATAAAGGATATATATATATGTACTTACACACACACACACACAGATATATATATATATGTGTGTGTGTGTGTGTGTGTGTGTGTGTGTGTGTGTGTGTGTTTGTGTGTGTGTTTGTGTGTGTGTGTGTGTGTGTGTGTAGATGTATGTGTGTTCCCTTTAATTAAGTCATCTTGTAGCCATTATCCGAAGCTTTGAACACTTTGTAATGATGTAAGGTCATAAATTTTGTGATTAGTTGTGATGAGATGATCTGTTTGGCCAATAATTTGCGCTTATAATCTTTTAAAATACTCCCTAAGAGAATGACTTCACTTGGTGCGATGTCTTTTTTGCTTTAGCTAGATTCATGAACTAGGATCCATAGATATTAAAGTTTACTTTGTTTGTTTGTTTGTCTTCCTCGTTTGGATTTTCATGTCGCATATCAAGGTGCCGATAAAAGTATATATATATATGCATATATTTGAATCTTTCTTGTTTTCCCCAACCTAATTTAGTCTGTGCTATTTATTTTAATGGATCATGCCACTATTTGTTTAAGAATATTCACTTTTGGGCACTTTATTTCTTTCATTATTGTCTTCTAGAAAACATTTTGAATGTCTTTTGATATTTTGCCCCATCAATGTCCTTTGCCCCACAAAAAATATATGCTAAGTATTCGTGATTTTTCCCTTTTCATTATTGTCTAAATGTTATTTCATTTATTCACCTTTGTTATCTTAACACTTCATTTCATTCAATCAATGGACCGTCGATGGTGTGTGTAGATCCCAGGTTTGTCTTGAACTTTTTTATATGTCTTGCTGCAACTGACGGTCCAGTAGACGATTCATCGACTAACCCACAGACTTTCGACAGAGTTTCATTAGTCCAAAAGATCCAGTGACCCCACTCGACCCGACCGGTATTATTAAAAGAAAAAACCGTTCATTATTCTCCAAAATCTTTTCAAATTATTTCCCCAACCATTTCCCTTACCTTATTCCTTCCTTTCTCATCAAAACACCATATTTCTCCCTTCCAAATTCATCAAATTCCTTAAAACTCCCAATTCTCCCAAATGCCCAAAACCCTCTTCTTCAACGATTCTACTTGGTTACTATTTTTTTCTTCGGTCGGTGTTCAAGTCGGGCACATAGGTTGTTTCAAATATCACTCCCTCATTCACTCTACTATGATCTTCAGGTATTTCTATTCCATTTGCTAGAATTTGGGTCTTGACTTAGGGAAAAATTGTATGCTTTTGTTTTTTAAAAATTGGGTAAATTGTCCCTTAGAATGATGAAAGTAAATGGGTAGTGGTGTCATATGTTTAAAATAAGTTTATAGACTTTCTGACTCAGGGTTTGGTAGCATATTTGAATTAGAGCATGAACCTTGCGAAATCGAAACCCTTAGGATGAAGAAATGATCTTTGCATTATTGATATGTGTTGGGTAAACCTGTGTACGTCTAAAAGGTTCCAAAATGTGATAGTTCAAAAAAGGCCTGAAATCACTTTCAAGCCAACAACACAAGACCCCGTCGACTGATCGTCGGTGTATCGAGGGGCCGTCGATTGGTTTTGTCGATTAAGAAGGATTAAAATTGTTCAACTGTGAGACAATGGAAGTGGACTATGTTCCATCAGCATATCGACGGGATGTTCTTCACGTCTGTTGTTTCCAATTGAGACCCTGTTTTGAGAGAGTTGAAAAATTATTCCAAGTGTCAAACGACGGAAGTGGACTATGGTTCGTCGATTGATCGACGGGCCGTTCTGCACGTCTGTTTTTTTCAATTGAGAGGTCTATTGAATGAAAAATCTAAATAGTTCCTAATTGTCCAGCGATGGACACTATCGAAAATCTGTCAATTCGTCAATGGCCCATCGATAATGCCCGTCATCCATTACTGTAGGTCTGAATAGGAATCTATTTTTTTGTGTCCTTTCACAATGTCATTTGTTTTAAGTGTGTAATATGATTGCTCTGAGACTAACAATTACTTTACAAGTACATATGGCCCCAAATCGGAGCCACTCGCTCAGAGGTTCCTGCCCGCCAATCCTCGTCTGATGAGGCCCATAGTTCGAAGACTACTCTGGCACCCCAGAAGGATGTCGCTGCACCGGTTCCTTGGTACACAAAGCAGTGGTGCATCGATGGTCAATATCACATCTACGGAGATTCAAAGGTTCTGAATGAAAAGAGGGTGATGACCCGTATTATGATAGTCGAGCGAAAGTTCTTATAGGGAGCCTTCACACAGTCCCTGATGTGCAGATATTGTTCATCCGACACAGGTTCTAGTGGATGTCTAAGATTCTAGGGTCGTATAGCGAGGAGATGGTTAGAGAGTTCTACGCCCCATATATGGAGACTCTTAGAGGTTCATTAGATAGCGGGCGAGACCCTACAATTAGGACGCACTCACCATAATGTTGGTTTGGGGCTACTAGGTAGATATTTCTCCGAACACCATCCATCGGTTCTTGTATGACACCTCAACAGATATTACTCAGGCCTTCTTGACCTCGGTGTTTGATTATAGGTGGGATATGGTCAAGAGTGACCAGTTTCAGAGAAATGTGGTCAAAGAGAAACCTCCAAGATGTGGCTTGCACAACACTTTTCCAGTGACGGTGAGGGAGCAGATTGGGTGTTAGACCCAGAGGCATTATAAAGAAGGACAACCTGACTTTCACAACGAAGTCTTCTAACTATTGGACCGCCACCTCCTATCCCCGACGGGTGCAGATATTATTATTACACGAGATAGAGCGGTATTGGTAGCATCCTTTGTGGGCAGGTTGAAGATCGACTTCACGAGATTATTGATCTTAGTGATACGTGAGAGGGCTTTGAAGAACTTTACTACTTACCCATTCACTAGTATGATCTTCCACTTATGCAGAGATGACGGAGCCACCTTAATACCCTCCGCACTCCGGCCGGATGTGTTTATATAGGTCTCATCAGGGATGAGGCCAATATGGCGGCACCGTGGAGAGGGTCTAGAGTTGAGTTACATCTGTTGAGTGAGAATTTGGCAGATACAATAGAGTTATCCCATGGGGCTGATCTTACCACTTTAGAGTCTAGTGACACCACCTCGACCGAGTCTTACCACGAAACTAGTAAAGAACCCACTTCCTCCTGGTCTATTCCACCGTCTACAGTATTGGTCCCCATAACAAGGTTCCAAAGGTTAGAGGCCCAGATGGACACCTTGTTGCATCATATTTACCCTTGAGGACAGGATTGAGAAGAGGGTGTCCCAGCAGATGGAGCAGAAGATTCAGGCTGTTAACCAGCGCCTTGATGCATTTGAGTTGTGAGTTCTTGCACGCCCAGCCCCCACCATTGACTTGACTGCTCATTAGGAGGCTGTGGCGAGTTCGCAAGCAGATTTTGACAACATTCTAGAGATGAGAGGGACTAAGCACGAGACTGCACCCTTCGAGCTAGCGTCAAACACTGTTCTTACTACTGTAATCATAGCCCCTGCTGAGGCGACGCCTTAGCCACGTGTTCATGCCAAGAGGCAGCGCTCCAACCCCACCACTAAGGGAGAGGATGCGCGTGCGAGGAAGAAGGAGCGAACAAACCTTGAGGCTGGGAGGAGAGCCTCTTTGATTGTGAGGAGACCCGTCAGATGAGGGATCAAGAGTTAGTTGGTGGGTCATCTAGTTCCAAACTAGAGATCATAGAGAGGAGTACCACTAATGGTTCAGTGATTACCGTGGGCACCACTTAGGGAGATCCTACTACTAAGGTTGTGGGTTTTGGAAGCCGGACCCGCCTGCTTGTGTATCATCAGCGCTATGCGCCTCAGGTTTGCTTTACCTACTACCCTGTCTTTATACCTACTACACTGTCTATATATTTCTTATGCATTGGGGAAAATTCCATGCTATTTTTTTGGGGGGGTGGGTAAAATTGAAATTTAGTGTTAGGGTGAATTCTGGGTATCCCTACTCACGATCCTCTCTTCGGGGTTTTCTTGCATGAGTTCTGCCCCAAGAGACTGATTACTTTACTGTTGAACCGACATGTAGTATCTTGTACAAAGTATTAAGGCATGATGTGTAAGCATGAATGATATCCCGTCCTAATAAATTGATTGAATGAATAGGTATAAAGAAGTTGAATGTGTTGGCTCTAATCATGACATAGAGATACACCCATTACATCACCCTTAAACTAACACCAAAACTAGGAAATCCGACAATTTGATACGGTAATGAGGTGTCGAGTGAGTGTGAGGAATTTTAATTGTTCATCTGTTAGTACCTATCTAGAACTTGCCCAGTGAAATAAAGAATTTGTGTTAGACGGCTAGGAAAGGATCATAGGCTCTTGTTCGAATTAGCAAACATCTAGCCTAAAATAAAACGTACCAAATGAAAGTGTTATCCCTTATTTTTATCCAAATATGTTGAGCTTATAATAGACATTTCTTTTTTTCACCAACTCACCTTCCTGGGTTTAATATATTGGACCTGGTCTCTCCTTGGACATATGTACCTCGACTTAGGACAAAAGCCTAAGTGGAGGTGGCTAATACAGAAACTGACCTTGTCTTGGTCCTTGCCCTAGTTTGGGTAATTTGTATCTCGACTCATGGCAAAGCCATAAGTTGAAAGTGGTTATTACGAGTGATGACCCGCAAAGCGGGTATGAAAAGAGTAATGTGGAAAAGAAAAAAAAAGGTGATCAAGAGAGGTGAATCAGTAATATTTATCAATTGAATGGAAAAAAGAAAGAGAAAAGAAAGATAAAGAGTTGAACAAAAAGAAGCAAGAGTCGCTTCCACAAAGAACAAAGGGGAAGCAAACTAAAGATGAATATAAAAGAAAAGTAGGGCATAAGAGAGAGTGAAAGACGTAGGACGCTTAGCCGTAATATCATGGAGGAAAAAGTCACTAAAATGTATCCATACGTACCATACCTAACCCTGAGCCTATGTTACAAGTCATAAAAGTCCTACCGTGATCCTAGAGTCTAACGTGGTGAACTTAAGCAAAGAAAATACGGGCAAGCCTATGATGACAAATACTAGCTATGTTTGAAATTGTTTTTGAGTGTGAGTGTTGAATACATATCCTTTTACCCAAAGTTAAAATAATTGTGCGAAAAAGGAGGATTTCTTTTTAAGTGAGGGCACTAAGTGCAATAGCGAAAAGTTGGTGCCTTGGTGAGAGGCATAAGAGTAGAGGTGCTTGTGCATGGTGAGTTTATATTATGGTGTTATCCACATGAGTTATCTTATCGAACCTAGGAGTAGAAGCATGCACGAAAGCAAAGAAAAGTTGTGATTTATTTCCATGTGATTGCAGAAGCTTAAAAGAATATACTTTTGTACAAAGTCCTTTTTAGAGTCATAATGCGTCGCTTGAGGATAAACAAAGAATTTAAGTTGAGAGTGTTGATGTACCATGGTTTTGTGGTACTTTCAATGCTATTTTTTAAGGTTTGTGTGTGTCTAGAGCCTTTTTGGTAGTAGTTTTAACATGTCTTTGTTTTGCAGGAAATATGTCCAAACCCAAAATGGAGAAGGCAACTGGAGATTTAGTGCAGAGGTGACCCACGAAGTCCATCGATGGTCCATTATTCAATCGACGGACCGTAGATGGTGACTGTTGACTGATAGTTCAGGCATCTGGAGAAACTCGGGAAAATCTGACCGAGTGTGGGGCTACGGAAGGATTGACGATCCACCGATTTATCGGCAAACCGTCCTATTGAATCGTCGATAAGTTCACAGGGAGTCTCATTACCCGAAGTTTAAAAAAGTCTATGTATGGAACGAGGAAAGGCATCGACGAATCGTAGATGCATCGATGCACCGTGCTGTCCGTCTTTCAATTGATTCAGAGAGAATGCTAGATGAACGGTGAAAAAAATGTTAAGTCTGGACTGACAGAGCTAGTCGTCGGTCCGTCATTTCATCGACGGACCGTCTGTGGGGGTCGTCAATTACCGCCGCATTTTTTGTACAACTTTCCATATTTTAATTCTTTTTAATTTAGGACTATTTTTTTTATAAATACGATGTAAAAACCTCATTTTTTGTGTTGAATTATAATACTATTGTTCTTAGTTTATTTTTGGAGATTGGGTTTTGCAAATTTAGCATTAATTCAATTTCTGGATTTTGTTTACAAGTGATTTCTTGGTATTTCAAGTTGAATTTTCGAATTTCCTTCGAAGTGTTAAAGTAAGTTCATGTTTTATTGTTTAACAACTATGAATTGTGTTCTTATATGCATGTGTAACTATATCCACAACTAGGGTTGTGGGAACCATGATTGATTAACAAAGTAGACCTAGCTTAATAAGAATTCTCAAATAGGTTATTGCATGTATTGATAATTCTTTAACTTAGAAGTCTTTTTAGCGAGTACACATGCTAGAACTCTCTTTGTTGCTACTTGCCGAACCAATGAGGTAGTTCATAAGAAAGAAATCAACATATATTTAGTGGCATACTATTTCATAAGCTAGTCTCGATTGGTGCGAAGTAATAACTAAGCCATACATCGAATTCGATGCTTAATAAGAAGTAAATGTGAGGGTTAGCAGCTTATACACACATAGCCGGACCAAGGTACGGGGTGAAATTCTCTAAATGCTGGACCAAGGAATTGGAGATACCTAACATATCACTTTGCACGCAAAACACTAGGGAAGAGTTTTTATAGCTAGGAATATGGCGTTATGAACCTATAGGGAACACTTACACCCTAATTTCTCTCACGACTTGATAAAAGCCAAAGCTTTACTCTTGTAACTCATTTTGTAGAGATATTAAAAGAATTTTGTTGCACAAAACTCCTCCTTTTAGTTACCTATTTTTGGAAAGAGATTGACTAAATAGAAGTAATTGTACAGTGAAGTTATGTCTAAACCATTTTCCTCGTGGGATCGACCCCAACCTACTAGTTGTGTTGTTTACTTGATACAACCACTTATACTTCTTTAGGGAGGTGTAATTTGAGTATATGACATGCAACCTTACAACTCTCCTGTTAGTAGATGTTATGGTAAGTACATCGTAAGTAATTAACAAGAAATTTTGGTGCATTATACTACATAAATTTAGTTTGATATTAAAATTCAGAAGCCTCCTTTATTTTTTTAAATTTAGTTTCAAACCAAGGGGATTGTCCGTTCTATGTATTTTCGTGAATTACGCTCAGAACGTTGTAGGGACGTTGTGAATATAAAGGGGTATCCATGAAACATTTTTCTAGCAAATCAAGAAACCTATTTTAACAATTTTGAAAACTACTCTAAGGACCTTCTAATCAATTGTTTGACATCATGCAATCATAGTAAAGTAAGTATTGAAGTAAATTGCGTAAAAATGAGAATATTACCTTGAAATTGACGTTTGGAGCGAGTGATAGAGAGAGTTTATGGGAGTTTTGAGTCAGAAAAGGAGGATATGGGAAAACCATTCCCCTTTCTCCTTTAAAATGTTTTTGATCTACCACTATAACACGAGTGTACCCGCCACAACTCCCCCGCCTCAGCGAGAACCCTACTGCTCTGGCGGGAAAAGATTTACATTTGGGTGCTTCGCTATCTCTATTTGTTATTTCATTTCCTTAATAGGTCCCTTGAGTAAAGATCCCTTCCGAACATAGATTTTGTAAAACCACTATCCTTTGTTTTTCTCTAATAGGTCGACGTTAGTTTAGAGGTACAACAAAAAGGGCACATGTTTATCCCTTCGCTAGTTGTTCAGGGATGAACAAGATTGTAATGACCTAAATAGTTTTTAGTTAGGAAAGACAACACGTCTGGAAAAATAGGGCGAATTATCCTGTTAGATCAGGACAAATGTTGTTAGGGCGACGGCGTTCAAGCAGGACCATTCACGCCAGAGCGGGATAGTTGAAAATAAAACATAAATGACGCGCAATATTATTTTCTCCTTTTTCCCAAAACACCAAAAAGAGGTAAGGATCACCCTAGAAACCACTCAAAAGACTGCTTTAGGCTTGGGATATAAGGAGAAAGATATTCTTAGCGTAATAATATTGATATCTTACGGATTGCACCTTCGCATCGTCTAAAAGCTAGGATTCGAGCTAGAATCCCTCTGCGACTGATAGGCGCCCAGCTAGGCTAGGTTTTATTTCATGAGTATTTGTAAATTTGTGATTAACTGCGTACTATACTGGTAATTGATGGTAGAACCATGCGTAGGCTTTCTTGCAACGACAAAGGGAGGGTTGTATATGTATTCATATGTGTTACATCAGACGTATACCATGTGAGGAAACCCTCTTTGGTAACTAGGGTTATGTGATGGGTTGATTTTCTGGTGGGGGGATATAAACATTTCAATGATTTCATTATATGCATGTATAAATGAGGTTAGAGATTTATGAATTGAACCTAAGTAAAGCACTAAATATGTATGACTTCATAACATGAAAGAAAAAATGATTTTCTGATTTAAAATATGCTCATTATGGATTTGATCGTGATAGTGATTGTACTGGATGGATCGGGTGTCACATAATGATACGTATACATGCATTGGATAGAGTGTCACATTCTAACACACTAACATATAATGGATCGGGTTTTACATACTGACACATGTACATACATTTGATTGGATGTCACGTACCAACACATATACATGCCTTATATAGAGAGTCACATTCTGACACATTAATATACATTGGATCGGATGTCACATTCTGAAATATGTACATACATTGGATAGGGTGTCATATTCCAACATACTAATATGCATTGGATCGGGTATCACATTCTTACATACTAACAGTTTTGGTATGGGTTTCATGAGAGGATCATTATATTGTTGTATCTACTTGTTAATGAGAATATAGAATTCTACATTGTTCCTTAAAAGATGATTGTATTGTATATTCTGTATATGTATCTTTTTATGTAGTTTTACATGTTATATCTCATTGATGAATGAATTGTGTATGATCAAGCCCAAATTGGGAGATGGTGTGGTAAGTGAAGACCAAGGGTCCAGGTGGTACTATGATTACTTAGAGAAGTTGTTTGTGTCCCTAAAGTGTAAATTAGGGTGGTGTCATGTCCGAAAGATAAAATAACTACGTGTCACCTTGGAAGGAGATCAACAGTGAAATGGTTAACAAAGCCTTGATAGAAAGTTATATGGAGTCAAGGGTTCAGTAGTGATGTGGAAGAATTAAGGATATGTCGTGAGTGGTTGTCTAGATTGGTAGTGGTTACATCTGGAATTACCTCGAGGAGGTAGATTGATTAAATTATAACCAGGAATGGGGAACGTAAGATATTAGAATTAAGTGTTCTAGTATGCTAACTAGTATTCAAAAATGGTAAAGATTGAGGTATGAACAGTCTTACCGTATGTTTTCCTAATATACAATTTCTTGTATTCTGTGGTGGGTATATGATTGATCAATGATTCGTACTAGTGCAGGTGGTTTATACATATACTTCTCTTCCTATGCCTCTTTATTTAGTCTGGTTGCAAGGTTAGTGATGTTAGGCAAAGCCGAAGACAATCTTCATCATCTTCTATTTTTCCTTCCCTGTGGAGGGAGCCATGTCAGTTGTACTGTATTTTGTAGCTTGTAAGATTTATAGCTCTTGTACATGTTTTGACTAGATCCTTGTGGAAGTTAATAACTTTACAAGTTAACTTTGAGTCGTTTGAAACTCATATTTTATAAAACATTACGTTAATTTCTTTTATTAGTCAGTTTTCTTAATTTTACACATTTTAAAAACGTATGGGACTCGAGGGTTCTCCTACTTAGATGTTATCGTAGATGCCTGCACGGCCCAATTTGTTTGGTCGTGAAAAAATATTATATTTAAGAGGGGTAATACAATGATTTTAAGAGTAAATTTTTGCATCTTACATTTCACAATTAATTTTAAAAAGAGAAAAGGACAAAAAAACGATATACATAATTAGCACACATAGAGAGGTGTCACGCCACCTTACATTATTCATAGGAACTTATATTTTACTATTCCATATAATATTCAATTTATGTTAAATAATATGTACATTATCTTTAAAAATAGTGTAATGATTTGGCATTCACATGCAACACACATTCATCATTACAAGTTATATTAAAGGTGAAATGGTTTGGTGAACCCTTATACTTGTATCAGTTTGTATTCTAGACCCTCCTCCTTAATCTTTTGTTAATTGAACCTTTAGACTCAATTAAAACGAGACTTGTAAGGCCATCCAACCATGTGTGTTGCTCACTCTCTTTTACCTAAATGACATGTCATATCCACAATCATATATATTAATACAATGTCATAATTATTTCATAACCATTTTTTAAAATTGTTAATAACAATTATTTAATAAAAGGTAAAATAATAAAATTTTAATTTATTCTTTAGAGTATTATTTCACCATTTTATGTTCAACTTTTCGTCAACTTTATTACTCTGATTTCATGGTTTGCATTTTAATTTATTTTTGTGTGTTTGGTTTGATCTATTGGTATATTTGTTCAATGAGAGGAAGCAGCGGTGAAGCTATTAGTGAGCTATTATGAAAAAGTAAAAATTTCATACATCTGATTTCCCCATTTTACGGCCAAAATCAATGGAGAAAGCAATCATCGGCATTGTTGTCGGCAAAATCAATATACTCTCATCCTCACCTTTCTACATCTCCACCGCACACAATCACCATTTCTTTTCCTCCTGCAACTCCCAAAAAATCAACAATCTAAGTAATCGCATCATCAGATCTGGCCTCCGACGTGCACCACCAACGCCGCTTCACTCTCACTCACTGCGATTCAGTGCTCCAACGAGTACCACCAAATCAAATTTGTCGATCAAAATGTAGACAAGTCATGCACTAACAAATGATGACCCGTCTTTAGATTTACATCCCTTAAATAATCTTTACCCAATTTCCATGACCAAGAATCAAGACTGATTTTTTAGAAAAACCCTTCATTCACATCTTTCCATTAGTTTTAGGTGGGCTGCTATAGATACTTTTTCTTCAATAAAACCAAAAGGGGTGGCAGTTTCTTATATCTTATCTCTAGTATCCCTTCTTCCTTAACTCATTTCAAATGATAGGACTTATCATTCATACAGCAATGTCTATGAAAATGAAAGCCCCATGTTGAATCAATGTACTTAATTTATATCAAAGACCTGATAAATATGTTAATAGATTTTGAAAAAGGAAAGCAAGTTGGGTTTAAAATGAAAATAGTTGAAAAATATTCTGAAGAAGGAAAAAAATGTTGGTTTTTTGATGAAAAGAATTATGACAAAGGAAAAAAAATTGTGTTTGGGATGAAATCGGCTAAAAAGGACGGTGTAGTGATTGAAGAAGAAGAATTTTTTAATTAATGTTTTTTAATAAATATTTATTTTTTAATTTTAATTTATTTTAAATCCAAAAATTTCATTCAATCTCTTTGAGAGTGTGTAGTTACATGCTTTTGCCAACTCAGACATTCTAATGCCACATAAGTCTAGTCAATGGTCAGAGGTATTTGTTAAATTGTGTTTTATTGAGTTTAAGGGCTCAGTTGACAAATGATTAAGTAGGAGGGTCCAAAATACAAACTGATACAAGTATAAGGGTTCACCAGACCATTTTGCCTGTATTAAGAGTGGGAAGTTCTCAACTTTAAAATTTGATTATGATTTTTCCCATGTAGTGCATCAAAATTATATTGATAACATCAAATTAAATAGTAAACAGTAATATTTTAAGTATCTTTCAAGAAATTATAAATATAAATCACTTAAAAAGTCTATCCAAATTATTGGTGATAAATTTTACATAAAAGGGCCAAAAATACCTGAACTATTCGAAATGGTTTGAAAATGTCCCCCATTCACCTATTGGATTAAAAATATTCATCAGTCCATTTTGGTCCTTCATTACTCTTAAAACTAACAATCTTTTTTTGACTGTTATCATTAGGTATTAGGTGACATCTTTTTATTGGATGAATTCAAATTTCAATCCACGTTTTTTTTTTACCCACCGAATACATATCCACATTCTTTGACCCACACCCAATAAAACAATTGATCAAAAATAATAGATTTGATCTTTTCTTCTCGGCCCCTTAAACCTAATAACATATACTCATTTTCCCTCCTTTCTTATTCAATAATTTCAAGATAAAATCAATGACTGAATTAATTAGTATTTAAATTTGATATGGACATACTAGTACTTGAATTTTGTTATATCAATTAGAACTAAAAAAACTCTTCTTGATTGTGTTTGCATTTCGTCTTTCTTGTTTCATTATTTGGGTTCACACCTATGTGAAAAGATTCAATTTTTTAAGGGGAAGTTTCACTAGATAGTTCTTCTTAATCGTGTTTTTATGATGGCATTAAGGTAATTTGACTTGGCTCTTTTTTCTTTTTTCTTTTTGGTTCATACCCTTGTAGGAGCCATTGTCTACACAATAGCATAAAATTTTGTTCCAGTAGCGGTCCTGCAAATAAAAATATATTCAAAAAAGGATAGACAGAAACTCCATCTTTACAATGGGCATACATAATATAAATGGCTCACCTTCCAGATTATGTGCGGATTCCCGGTAACTACAAGAAATGATCTAGTTCTTGTAACAACAACACTGAACCTTCTTATATTGTTAAGAAATGTGAAATAATGAATTCTATCAAAGTCTTTATGTTGTATAGTTGATAGGACAATGGATATGATAATAACTTGTCTCACTTGACCTTGGAACTGCTCTACGCTTCTAACCTTTATATTAGCCCAATCAAAGATTTGAATTAGCGCTCTTTTTATTTTGAGTACTTACTGCATGTACGGTGTAATTACACCAATATCTTCCTCTTTGAGACCTTTGTTCTGTATGAGATCTCTAATGATCTCTCCTATCTTGCTTGCTTCGATCCTATTGAACCATAATGGGTTGTGTTGGAATGCATGCGCCCACCAGTTATCTCGGGACTGGTCCCTCGATAGAATAACAATGCAGAAGTAAAAGTGCGGAAAATAAATAGCACAAAGAAGATCAGACACAAGATTTCTACGTAGAAACGTCCTTGCTGAAAAGAGCAAAACCACGACCTGTCACACATGACTATTCAAACTATTTTCATTAATCATGTCAAATTAAAAGTAAAAATAACTTTACAAACACAACCATGAGATTAACACCCTAATCTCACACTAAGTAATACTCATATTACTTAATCGAGCCAAATCAATAATTTTATTTCCTACAAAACCAAATAACTCTAGTTGATCTAGACTTCAGAACCTCCTCTAGCCACCAGCTCCAATGTGAAAGGTAATAGAACAAATGAGCTTCAACTCTGCTGCACCACACATCAACTACTTCAAGTTGACACTCCTAGGCAACTCTACCCAAGAGAACACCAAAACAATGGTGTAAAAGCTTGACTAGAACAAATATGATTCGATTTACTAACTCTAGTTAATAAGCCTTAACCTAAGACATAGACACACGACTAATCTACTATCCTCTATGCATTAGGAGTAGATTTACAATTTATGGACCTAAGATACAAAGCTGTAATTACAACAAGACACTTCGGTACATCATCTGGTTCCTTGTTGTATGAGTAGTGTTCTTTCTTGAAGATGACCTTCTCTTTTCAAGCATATGTATTTTCAGAGATAATCCAAGTTTAGTTTGCCAAATCTTGAATTAGTATTTCTTAGAAAGAGATTATATATAAATAAACACAAATGCCTTGGGACCGCCCATTGTCTAGGAGACACCCTCTTTGGAAACACGTGCACCTACCACATCATAAGTGGCAGCTTTTCTGACAATTGTCTTTTCGTCCTTTAACTTTGCCTTCTTGCAGGGACCAGGTCCCTGGCAAACTTTTCTTATTAAGTTCTTGAGAAGACGTGCTATCTCTATCTCCTTTTGAATGAATGAACCATTTTGTTGTTTGTAACGTTATCTTAGTCAACCATAAATAGTTATTGATCATTAAAATAACAACTTCGTCCATTCTAATTGGTGTAGTACGTTTATACCTGACAAACTTCTAACACAACATCTTTACAATTGTACCCCATTATAGATTTGGACAAAGAGAATGCAGCCAGTGACTGTTACGACCCTTGAGTACCCCCTAGCTGTAACCGGCGTATTCGACCTCTCGTAGGTCTCATACAAGCCACATAGATCTTTCATTGCATATAATACTCAAAATAAGCAATAATGTGAAACGTTCTTCTCAAACAAAGAACACTTCCATTAATAATCTAGCAAAAGACTTTAAAACATCTAACTTTACATTATGTATCATGAAACCATCTAATAACTTTTGGAGTACCACATAGGGACTAAGCCCATACACAACTTAAAATAAATACTTAGAAGACATTGGGGTCTTGTCCTCGAATTTATGAGGCCTCACCATACTTCATCTTCAACCCCTACAAACATGTCCATCATCCATACAATACCAAACCTCCAATCACTATACTTTAGTCAAAAAGGGAAAAGAAGGGTTAGGACATTTAAGAACTATGTAAGGAAGCCATGTAAAAACATGCAAAAATGGAAATTTAATATTGGACATGCTTTAATGATATTTTGATAAAAGTCTTCGTCATAAGACATTAAAAGATATAACACCAATCAACATTCACATATAAGACATATTCAACTAGCATCGCTCATATAACACTTAATTCCATATATAAAAGTAATCCATTTCATCATTTAGACTCTATACCTAAGGTTACTCTAACACTCACCTGAGTAAGACATAATGAGAGCTCCCATATACCCTCTTCTAGCATGCCTACGTGATCCTTAAATCAACCCTAGATAGACCTTTCTAATTAAACTTTCTAATATTAGGAGAACATACATCACTTAAGTCATTTAGGAATCAATAATACAATTAGGGGACTTCACACAATGGTCTTGGAAGACCTAGGGAACTCACTTTTGCGTAATCAAAGCCTACTTGTGCGATGTGTAGATAGTGTCTCATTCAACTACCTACAATTTGTAGAGCCTATACAATAACTAGAGTGCATATCTCACATGATGACAACATACATTAACTGACATAGACCATACTATCTAGGTATGGAATCCTGTGTCATATGACCCCACACCGTTGATGGTGTTCTATTTGCCAAAGGTAGAACTAAGGCACATCTCATGAAGACACATGGTTTAAGGGATATCAAAAGGCTTCTTTGTACTCTAGTCTTGTACTCAAGTAGATCTACAACCTTAAGCATATCCACTCGGTTCTTTCCCTTGGTTCTCTTAGAGTAATTTCATTCACATAAATGTAATAGAGAAGGTACTATCACTAATCCTACCAACTCATGATACAATTTTCAAAAAGGTCTCCACAAGGGCTGTTGATCAAGGTTCATTCAGATAGCTCTTATGAGTTTCTTAGCAATGGTTTTATGTCATTCAAGCAAACCTACCTCTATTTCCATCATTCCACTCAAGAAGGGGCACCATTACAGTCTACCACTTTAAGTCTTCATTAGTAACCTTCTTTTCATATTCAAGGTTTCACATTCTTAAACTTCTTTTCATATTAAAGGTTTCAAATTAGTCATTCATAGAAAACTACCTACTTTAGGTCTAACGATCCTAGACATTCATTCATTTATACATACTTGACAAGGGTGCCTAAGCCTACCAAACACATTAACATAACCTTCATAAATTAAGGAGAAGGAACCTAAGTATACCAAATCTAAGAATTCATAATCTAGAAACTTTCATGAATCAATAAGAGACAACAAAGTCTACCTAATTAAGACACCATATCAACATAACTTTCATCATCATTCACTCACATTGTACAAGATCACCTTAACATTACATTCACATTATACAAGATCACACATATATCATACAATAACTTCACCATATAGATACATGTATGCCATTACTCCTTGTACATAGTCACATTACTTCATTTAACCAACTTCACATTAACATTCACGTACAATATAACATGATACTACTACATTTCACATAATAAAGTCGAAGAGGCCATGATCATAACGTATACAACAAATAAACACCGCCACCATATGTGTACCATACCACACAATATCATTTCTATATAAGTCCAACATTAGTATGGGAATTAGGACAACTTGGCCTCTTCGAATAGACAAGATCACTATTCCTGAACATCTCCAAAAATTCACATTATAATAGCATAATTAACAATATAAATCAACTATAAAACTCATAAGAATCAGCATTCCATCAACATTAGATCAAACGCAATAAACCCATTTTCTAAGCCAAACTTAGGGATATGGGAAGGTAAAGTATTCATGGATATTTTCATTTGAAAACATTAATTTAACATCAATTATATCATACCTAATGATTTAAAATTGTTTCTGCAAGAACCCTTGAGTTAGAGTGAAAATTGGACTTCTTCATCAACATTAAAATCTACGATATCACTTTGAAATTGGCTCTAAGGTTATAACTAACCTTAGATAAAGAACTATCTTACCTAATTAGAATAAATACCATGATAATTGAAGAACAAAGCCGTTGAAATCCATGGACCTAGCTCCATTTTATATCTCAAGCTTCCATGGAGTTTTGAGAAAACTTTTTTAAGGGAAGCGTTTTTATTTTAGGAGAAGTGAATAATGAATTTTAATTCTAGGTCATAGTGTTTAAACTAACTTAACTAACCCTAAAATACGTAAAATAACCATCTATTTATTTAATTAGCCATGGGTGGAATTTACTAAACCACATTTGGCTTGACCGACTCCAGGACAAAATTGTAGGTTCTCACTAAAGGCCCCCACTTATGGACCGTAGGTTGGTTGACGGCTCGTCCTGCTAGTCGTATGTCTTGTTAGAGGCCCATACAAGGGAAAAAATTCTCCCTAGGCTAAGTATTGACCTACAGAGGTCAATTATGCCCCATCATTTAACCTACCGGCCGTAGGTCGTGCCAACTTTGGCAGTTTTGGGATTTAACTTAGGGTCCTCCTGGAGGACCCTTTGGGTGGTTCTTGGGGAGTTGCGCCCGTCCGTTTAATCCCTAAACATGACCATCAAGGTTCTAGGGAATTTATAGAAGTGGAAAACATCAAACAACACACCACTTCCGAGCAACACATTACAACACACTAGCACATAAACGACTAGTGTCCGAACATCTTGGTTGTTCCTCGATGTTTGACCTCAAATTCAACCAAACTGACCTATAAACTCTTTTAATATTCTCCCCAACTTGGGAATATTCATCCTCGAATGACACTAAAACCCTTACAACACTCTAAAGGGTAAAGACTCGAGACTAGAAACCCACCATCATATAATCAAAAATATATTAAAAATAAAAAAGCTAGTATTACTATAAACTCCACATTTAAGAGTCTCAAAACACAACAAGAAGGTAGGAACAACATCTATAAACCCATCATGCATAAGACTTCACATTTCTTGTTTCATATTTGGAGGAACTTCCTTCTCCACATAATACCATGCTTAATTCAACATTTCAAAGAACATCATGCATAATTTCTAATAAAAGCACAATTAGGCAAAATTTTTGTGATGGAGATTCAAGTAAATTTCTCAGAAATGCTAAAAATTCAATTTCTCAAATAACACATTAGGCATGTTCACATTTCACCTCATGAAGAAAATTGACAATCTAAACATAATGAACCTGAATATGAGAAAATACAATGCATGAAAAATCACATTCTCATTTAGCAAGAATCTAATCAAAACATGCATATTATAAGGAGAATATTTTTAAACTCATTTTTCACAAAATACTCCGTAACATGGACAGTGTTCTTAGTATATCTGTCCATTCCTTTGAGGAGGACCATTGCAAAAGTGACCAAAAGTTGTCAATGCCACGGACGACTTGTGGTCGAATCGACGGGGCGTCGATTGCCTCAGTCGATGGAAACTTAGCCAAATTCTTGAAAGTCCTCTTTTTCACAATCTCTGAACTTACCAGCGGATATACAACATGGAAAAGAGATTGGTCGTCGATTGACCCACGATCCGTCAATCGTGGTGTCGTTTGATGGGAGTGTTTTTCACTGCACATTTTTACTTAGGTTAATTAATTAATTGTCTTAGTTATGAAGTTAATTAGGGGTTATGGTAGGTCTAATTAAGTTAGTTACCCCCCTATATAAAGCCCTAACCTAATTAGCCTAACATAAACTATCATAATTTACAAACCCAAAACTCTCTTCCTTCTCTCTTCTTTATCTCTATAGTGAAGAACTCCATTGAAGAACAATCTAGGGGAGATATTAAGGGCTTAAAACAGTAAATGTCCTCCATTAATCTTCATGAATCAGTAATTTATGGCATCTCTTTCACCTTTGAGACCTCTTTCCTGAAAGGGTTCTATCAAATTGATTTAAAAAGTTGTGTTTTCAAGTGGGTCTTTACAATCTCGATATTTATGTTATGAATTGATTTTTTATGATTTATTTTAGAAATTATGAATATAATAACATTTCATTTAAATCAATTATGATATATCTTGATAGATTGGTCTAGTTTGTAGAAGTTGACTTTTACCCCTTAACCCTAGGTTGTGATCTTGATGAGAATTGTGTAATATTAGTTCAATTGGCATAGTTATTGGAGGAATTACTATTAGATAATTTTAATGTATCAATCATGAATATATTAGGGTTATTTATAGTCCTATCATACTAGTTTTTGAGTAATTTCTTTAGAATATGACTTTGATCTATGTTTCTTATCTTAAGTTATGAACTACTATTGGATTTTGATGTAGTGATTCAATTAGTCTTGTTATCATGTTAGTTACGATTATATGATGATACTACACCCTAATTGGGTTGAGTAAGGGTTTATGGTAAGACCTTGATGATGAATTATGAAGGAGACTGGGTAAGTCTTTTGAACCCTATTCTTTACTTCAATTATGGTTAATTGTTATTAAGTCATGATTTTGTATTGGGTTTGCCTTGTATTAAGATTTATAGGGTTGATAAGTTATTGAATTTAAATGTCTTGACTATTGTTTGTGAGGTGTTGGATAAGATGTAAATTTTATATGGACGGTAAATGGTTTACCAATGTGCCTTATTATGAAGTCATATGTAAATGTGCTAACCCCACTTATATGAATTGTAATGAAAGGATCATACTGATGCAATTCATATTGAGATATAATGATGATGATGGTGATTATACAAGGATTAAACCCTATAACCTATACTAAGTGATGATAAAGGCATTCAAAAGGGACATAGCTTAACACCGAGTGCACATGACAATAGGAAATGATGAATTTCCATAGAGGAAGATTCACCCTATAGTTCTATATAAGGTGTGACTCCCTATGAGGGATACTAATCCATTGGATTCCCATGAGAGGATGACCTAATTTCGAAGTGGTATGCAGTGGGGGGTTATACCTATCTCTTAGTTTTTGAACTATGTTCCCCCATAGGAAGACTAGCTAGTGGATCCACCTAAAAATCTATGTTTATGTTTGATTTTACTTTGGTTGGTAGACCACCTTCCTTTGGTGTAAGGTTTAACAACACCGGATTCTACACTTAGCTCTTGTGGTCTATGTCGATTAAGGTAATTGTTCCCTAAACAAAAATGAAGTAATGAAGCACAAACTAACTAGGGTGACTTGACAGTTAGACTTAGCTTAGGTAGGGGTATGGGACTCTACCTATGCCTTGCACTAGATTACCTTGAAGGGAACTTTAGGAGGTTGTTATTATGTATGTATATGCTTATAATTGTACATGATATGTATACGATGAACTTGTACATTATTGATACTATATATTATTGGTGTCACTTGTGAATATGTGATGGTCTACATTGTTAAAGTATGATGATATGTACTCTAAAAACCAATGCTATGTGAATAATGTGGTTGGTCGTGATTCTAGTTGGGTTACTTGGTTGAGTAAGGTTATGGGGCTTTGCTTGGTCATTGCACTTGTTGACTTGATAAGGGTTGTGGGTAATTATCTTGATTTAATTATGTTATAATGAACTATTATTCATGCTTGTGGTTACTTCTGACTTGATGATAGAGTTGCTTGACTATATCTACAATTACATGATATGCATGTTGACTTAACTAGATTTGATGTTGTTGGTCTTGTTATGTACATGCCTATGACTTAATGAGCATGTCATTTTGATTTTGTATGGTCTTGTTGAATGCACATAAAGTTTTTCAAAGTAAATTGCTTACTCAATGAAATGTCCCTTTTTAGAATGATTTGATATTATATGTGCATATGGTCTCATACTTAGTACAAATGGTGTACTAACCCCATTTATTCCTTTTTCACAACAGTTTAAGTTCCGGTCGTTAAAGAGATTTTGGAGACGACTTTGAAAGAGACTTGGAATTCTTGATCATCCAAGTTGGGTAGGTCCTCACTTTCCGAGGGCAATGCAACTATCAAACCTAAGATGTTGCTTTAGTTTCAAGACTCTTATTTTTTTTCTTTTCATTTGGATATTAAACGTTGTATGACCTATATGTGGTCTTGTTTCATTAATGTATGGGCTAGGCCCTATTTGATATACTTTTTATTAGATGGTTATGAGGTGAGACAACTATTTGAGACGATGTTATGTTCTATTTATTTATGTGCAATAAAAATAAATACTAAGTAATCTTCATGTACGAAGGGTATATGTATACTCGATATATATCATTTTTCGTGTATGTGGAGATCTATGTAAACCTCAATGTAGAAGAAGTAAATAATTTTAAATTTTTGCTAATTTTGACCTACGAATGTAACGATGTAATCTAAGAGGCTAGTCATAGTCCTCAAAGAGGGCCATGACGCCGGTTACATCTAGGGGTATTCCCGGATGTGACATAGTTCTACCACCAATACTCACCATTATAAGGTAACTAATCCCCACCATATATCAATATCACAACCGTTCCATATCACTTCTACCAATCACAAGTAGTCTTTTCTCTCACTCAACTCTGCAATACAACCCTTACAAGGGAAGACCACTTGACCATCATATATGAAACAAGGAAAATACATCATATAACAGAACTCTATAGCACGACTTGGAGAATGAAGAAGTTAAACTTTCTTAGCACCCAATAGCCTCCTATTCATAATGCGTCGCACTTCACTTTATGAACAAGCCTCTACTAGATGTGTTTTTTTAGAAAACTTAAGACCATCATACAACCTTATACTCTGATACCACGTTCGTTACAACCCGGACCTCCTCCCTAGACAAAGCAGGTGTATTCGACTTGTGGGAGGTCTCATAGAAGACACATAGATATTTCATTGCATACTATAATCAAAATAAGCAAGAATTTAAAACTTTCTTTACACAATAAGAACACTCTCATTAATAAGCTAGCGAAATACTTTAAAACATTTGGCTTTACATTATGCATTATGAAACCATCCAATAACTATTAGAGTACAACATAGAGACTAAGCCCATACACAACCTAAAATAAAGACTAAGCAGACATAGAAAGAACATTGTGGTGTTGTCCTGGAATCTATGAGTACTCACCGTACTTCATCTTCAACGCTTAGAAACATATCCATCATCCATGACATACAAAACCTCTGATCCCTACACTTAAGTCAAAAAGGGAAAAGAAAGGGTTAAAACATATAAGCACTAAGTATGGAAGTTATGCAAAAACATGTAAAAGAGGCATTTAGTATATCAATATGCTTTCATAACATTTTGATAAAAACCTTCATCGTAAGACTTAAAAAGATATAACACCAATCAACATCCACATATAAGACATAATCAACTAGCATCAATCATATAAAACTTAATTCCACATTAAACAAATAAGTGATTTCTTCATTTAGACTCTCTACCTAAGGGTAATCTAACACCTCTCTAAGTATGACACGAAGAAGCCTCCCATACACAATCTTCAAGCACACTTAATTAATCCTCAAAAAAGCCAGCCTAGATAAGACTCTTTCTCATTCAACACTACAACATTAGGAGAACATACATCACTTAAGTCATTTACGATTCAATCAAAAAATTAGGGGACTTCACATAATGGTCTTGGAATGCCTAGGGAACTTACTTTAACATCTATAAAGTCTACTCGTGCCATGTGTAGACAACGTCTCATTACACTACCTAGACATTGTAGATCCTATGTAATAAGTAGAGTTCACATCATACATGATGAGAATATGAATTAACTGACATAGACCATACAAGCTAAGTATGGAATCCGGTGTCATAAAAACCCCATACCATGGAAGGTGTTCTACTTGCCAATGTTAAAACTAGGACACGTCCCTTGTAGGCATATGGTTTAAGGGATATCAAAAGTCTTAGTAATAATATAGTCTCATACTCAAGTAGATTTATAAGATTAAGCATATCCACTCGGTTCTTTGCATTGGTTTTGATATATTAAGTTCATTCACATAAGTGTATCCAAGAAGGTACCATCACTAAGTCCACGAACTCATAATACAATTTTCCGAGAAGGGGTCCACAAAGGATGTCAATCAAGGTTCGTTAGGATAGCTCTTACGACTTTCTTACATATGATGTCATGTTGTTCCATCCAACCTACCTCTAAGTCCAAATTCCACTCAAGAAGGGGGCACCATTACGGTCTACCACTTAAAGGCTTCATTAAGAACCTTTTTCTCTTATTCAAGGTTTCACATTCTTCACTTTCTTTTAATATTAAAGGTTTCACATTAGTCATTCATTGAAGGGTACCTATCTTAGGTATCCCTATCATTGACTTTTATTCATTCAAACATACATATATGACAACGGTGCCTAAGCCTACCAATTCATGAGATCACATTCACATAACTTTCATAAATCAAGGAAAAGGCACCTTAGTCTACCAACTCCAAGAGTTAATAATCTAGAATCTTTCATGTATCAAATAAGGTACAACTATGTCTACCTAATCAAGGCACCATACCAACATGTAAAGCATTTTCATAGTCTAGCATCCTCAAATAGAATCATTTACAGGAGTCAAGCCTTTCAGCACTATTCACTACATTGTACAAGATCACCTTCAAATTACATTCACATTATACAAAATCACACATATATAACACAATAACTTCACCATATAGATTCATATATGCCATAACACCTTGCATATAATCAGATTACTTCATATAACCAACTTCACATTATACATTCACATACACCTTAACATGATACTACTACAATTCACATAATAATGTCGAAAAGGCCATGATCATAGCATATACGACAAATAAGCACCACCACCTTAAGTGGACCATACGACACAATAGCAATTCTATATAAATTCTATATTATTAAAGGGATTAGGTCAACTTACCCTCTTCCAATAGCCAAGATCACCATTCCTTAACATCCCCACCAATTCACAGTATAATAGCATAATTAACAATAGAAATAAACTATACAACTCATTAAAATCACAATCCATCAACATAATATCATATGCAATAAACCCACATCATAAGCCAAATTTACGGATTTGAGAAGATCAAGGGTTCATGGAGATTTTCATTTTAAAACATCAACTTAAAATCATTATTATCATATATAATGATTTTGAACCGTTTCATGCAAGAACCCTTGAGTTAGAGTGAAATTTGGATTTTTTCATAAACTTTGAAATCTTTGAAATCACTTTTAAATTCTCTCTGAGGTACTAGATAACCTTAAATAAATAAATCTCATACCTTATTAGAATAATTAACATGAGAAGAGTAAAGCCATTGGAATCCATGGCCCTAGGTCCATCTTTGATCTCAAGCTTCTATGGATTTTTAAGAGAACTTTTAGGGAGGGAAAGATTAAGATTTTAGGAAAAGTGATTAATGAATTCTAATTCTAGGTGTTATTATTTAAAGCAACTTAAAATACCCTAAAATATGTAAAATAACCATCCATACATTTAAATATACAAGACTGGAATTTCCCAAACCAACCTTTGCTTGACCGACCCCAAGACAAAATTGTAGGTTCTCACTTTTGGCCCCCACCTACGGACCGTAGGTGGGTTAATGGGTCATCCTGCTAGTTTTCGGAATGGTGAAAGAATTTTCAATGGGATCTAAGTCTACCTAGCCTATGTCTTGACCAACGGAGGTCAATTTCACCCCGTCATTATACCTACCAGCCTTAGGTCATTCCAACTTTGGCAATTTTGGGATAAACTTAACGTCCTCCTCAAGGACCCCTAAGATGGTCCTTGGGGAGTCAAACCCATATTTTCAACTCCTAAACATTAACATCAAGGTTCTAGGTCATTTCTACAAGTCTCGAGCATCAAACAACGCACCACATTCCACAACAACACATTAGATACACTATATAACACATAAACAACTAGTCTCCGAAAATCTTGGTCATTCCATGACGTTTGAACTCAAACTCAACCGAACTGACCTATAAACTCTTTTTAAAATTAAATCAAAAAGCTAACATCACCTAAAAACTCATGTGAAGCTCTAGCTAATACTAGTTTATTTTGAGGGTTGTAAAAGTTACCAGATCCCTACATTTGTGTGAAAAATCAAAACACCTAAAATATATCATTTCTCCCATTTGTGATGATGACACACAAATATTCCTCACATAGAGTTTAATCATTCATTTCATTATCATCACTCCCAATAACATAGACTTATTCACCAGTTCCCCTATTAACAAGAGCTTTTTATGTAATTGGAGTTTCATCATCTTCAAAATTTTCAATTCATCAGAACATCAAAACAACATTTTCGCCCTTTTTGATGATGAAAAACTTGATAACTTCTTCCCCCTATCGGCATGACCATATCCTATTCGAGTAGTTATCATTTATTTCCCTATCGGCATGATCATGTCTCTTCAAGTATATAGCATTTATTCCCGCTATCGGAATGACAATATTTCTTCTAGTAGATAACATCATTGATCTCATACCTTTACAATTTTCCCCCTTTTGACATCATAAAAAAGGATTAAAGTGGTAAATAAAGTTAACATAGATGTAGTTCAACAAAATTCATGCCCACTTGGGAAACACTAAGCATGAGTAAAAATGCATTATTTAATGAGAAAAGTCAGTAAAAAACAAGACATTTTTTTCATTTACAAACCAAATATCAACTAGAAGAGCATTTCACATATTATTAAGAATGAGAAGCAGAACAATGCCTACACATTTTCGATAGAAAAATAGGAATGATGAATGATTAAGAAAGTTATGAAGATAAGAGATGACTTAGAGGTAAGGGTTTGAAATAAAAGAATTAGTAGAGCATATCCATTAGCATGGTATTTTCAGAAGCTTCTATTAAAGATTGGTGCCCAGACTTCATAATGAACGTTCAAGGCTGCAAGTTTTTAAATCATGGTCCCTCGGATTTTGTTGTTTCAAACCATTTAAATATCCATTTTTGTAAAAGAAACTATCATAGCTTTTATCACAGGCCTGAGTTTCTCATAAAAGAAAGATTGGTAAAACCAAACTTACTCAAGGCCTCGAGATGACTAAATCAATAATTGAGGAACCAATTTTTTGTTATTTTCAAATATTTCAGACAACCTCTTTTTCAGAATACTTTGAGTTCTCAAAATATCAACCTTTTCCTTTTTGAACATCATCTTTCTCACCATCTTCTTTCTGACTGTAGGACCTGGTTCTTCTTCACACTTAAAAACATCTTCATTATAACATTCTCCAGTAGGAATAGAGGGCTTATAAATTTGAAGTGTTTTTTAGAATGTGTAAAAGAAGGTTTCTAAATTTTCTTCTTTTAAAAGGGTATTCGAAAATTAATATGGAGTATGAAGGAAGAGAAGAGAGTATAATGTGAACGAAGGTTTTTGTATTCAAAGATGGGACAATGGTCAGATAAATAAATGACAGACATGTGACCATTTAAATTGTTCTCATGCATTATTCAAACTGAAACGTTAGGCGCTCTAACCATCAAAAACGGACTTGGTCCCTCTATTTAGTTTGAATGTGATTGTGTAGACGTGTCCTCCCTCCTTTTTCTTCATCCCTTTTTCCCTGTGTGTATAACTACAAAAGGTATGAGACTAAATTTGCTAAAACATACATAACTGAAAAGCAAGGATGTGAGATCCCTTTGCATAGACATGAGAGAGTTGATTGTTACAGACATAATCTATTCAAGAATGTTTTAACGTTCCCATCATCAGTTTTATTATTTCATATAGTTCTTTAAGATCTTTGGGCTACTGTTCGATCTACAAGAAATGAACACATCAATTTGCACTTGCCACATTTCTACCTCACTTGTTGAAAGAGAAACTTAATCTTGCCTTATAGTTCCCCATGAGTGAGCGATCAACCTATAACATAAGCTACTCATGAGGTAATCTTTCCATTAACTTGATACCCAACATAACCAGCATCACAATGTACTCCATATCAAAAAGTCTCCTGATGGACAAAATAGTACTGGGTCCCCTATCTTCATCAAATATCTCAAGATTTTCTGAACAACCTTCAAATGTTATTCCTTTGTACAAGAGTGGAATCTCTAAATTCATCCGCATCCAGCTCCAAGTTAGTGATCATGGGAGTATGTATTGTCTGGGCATCCATAACATAACATTTTTTCAGCAACTCTTTTGAAATGCTACTAGTTACCTGTCTTTGATCAAACATCAATTTACCTAAACGCTGTGATATCTTCTTCGATGTAGCTAATTTCCAATGAGTTTATATAATTTGTCCTTGCTTAGGGCTTTAGTGAAGAAGTCCTCCACTTTATCTTCCATTTTACAAAACGTCATGATAACATTACTCCTCCTTAACATTGTCTTGACTTCAAGTATGTTATGCCATTTGAGCAGCTCATTGATAAACTTTTCATGACACCCACGGGTACCTTTTGAAATTTTCTTTATCTACAGCTCCAAGAAGAGATTTAATTCTTCCATTACGCACAATTCAAAACTCACTGTTCATGAGTGCAACAAAATCTTCACACAACACATCAAATGTTGCTTCAAAGATGACATCATCAATATGTACTTGAATAATCTGTAATTATTTTTCTTACGATTTCGAAAAGAGGGTTTTGTTAATTTTACCTCTTTTGAAGCCATTGTTGATTAGAAATTTCGACAACCTATTAGCTTGTTGGGGAACCGAGAGCGATAATTTGATTCTTTCAAACTGAGTTTGTTAAGCTTCTCAATTCTCACCTTAAGAATTCACATTATCAGTTTGAATTGCATCATTTTTGTTCAGCGTAGTCTACAGGATCAGGTCCCTCATCAGATTCAGCATTTGCATCAGTTTCCTTATATTGTTGGATTCATGAAGTGGATGTTCTTTATCATGCTCATTGTTTAGATCATCTCTATGAATTTGAAACATCTCGTCCATCTCCGAATCTTCTTTGTTTTGCAACATATTTTTCAGTTCTTCAAGAGTCATGAAAAATCATATGAATATTTTTTTCAAAGCACACATTTTATGCACCGGATAAGCCTTGATGGAGGAAGATTATCTCTTAAATACTCTTTCAACATCATTGAGATTACAGCTCTCAATATCATTATTTTTGTCACAAAACATGTAACATTCATCACTTCAACCCGAAAGTTCCTTGAAAGATAAAAAGTTTGTATATTTCACATGAATGATAGTCTGATATGCTTTTCTTTAACAATATTTTCACAACTTTTGTCATCTTCAAATATCATTTTGTGTAGACTGGGACCACGACTCCCTAACACAGGTTTGTGAAGCAAAGCAGTATTCACATGAGCACGTCTCTTGTGTTATACCTCAGCATTCTCAACTTGAGAACTAAGGCAAGTGCGATTATCAGTACGAGCGGTATTCAGATCAGCAATATACATGTTGCTGCATATTTTTTCTGTCAAGTCCTCACTAGAGAGAGCAAGTTTGTGACAACACTTTTTCCAACACAATTACAACTTTATGTCGCTCATCACAGATCTGTAAAACACTTAAAGATTGTACTTCAATTGTTGAAATAGTACACAACTTTACAAGAGTATTTCACATACTTTCAAGTCCTACCTACATGTTGAATAAACCATTTCTTACCATTGCCACAAGAGACACCTCCACCTTGAATTACATCGAGAGAGGTAGAGGACGTTTTGAAGATTTCTCAATTATGTGTTTTGAACATTCACTATTCACAAACCAACACTAACTGATGTTTCCTCCTTTCACTTGCATAGAAAATCACTTGTTACCCTTTGGAACCAATTTGAGACACAGTTAACATTAAGGAGATAACAAAGTGATAAGAAAAATTTTGTCTTGTGAGGTAGAGTGACTTTCTTCTAGTTGGGACCATGAGCAGGACCAGGTCCTCTTTTTAGTCTATTCCACTATTTGGAATAGTTTGACGAACTTCCTCCATACTTTTTGAACACAGGACAATCTTTCTTAAGATGTCCATCTCAAGCACAATGCACATACAACATATCATCAACATCAGAAACAAATTTATTGTGAGAATTGCATTGGGATCTATCTTTTCACAACCCATCCCTATTTTAATGTTGTTTCCTTGACCATTCAGATTTGTAAGAATCTTAGAGAAAGTGGTCCATTTCAGGGATTTTTCTAGTTCCTCTTTTACATGGACCAGGTCCCTCGCTAACACAAGATTTATCTCTACAATTTATTTTATCTTCATTTTAGCAGTGTGCAACGTATTTCAAGCTCCAGATGTAAGATATTGGCCTTGTTATTTCCTTTAAAAAATGTAGTAGTCACCCCTTTTATCTTTTCCTTTAGTTCTCGATTTTCAACTTATTGAGCAACCATTTGACTTTCACTATCAGATATTTGGGCAACTAGGACCATTTTTTAATCTTGAGAGATGTCTAGGATATTTTTCACGAGATCTTTTTCAATTGTCAACTCACTTATTAAATCAAGTAATACAACAACTAGCTTTCTCAATTTACTAGTAGAAATGATATTCAATTTTTGCTTGAAATCGGATAGCATTACGTTTTCATCAACATCATCCTCATCTAAATTTCCATGAAAGCATTAACTGAGTTTTCAGAATCTTCACAATTGAGGAATTCTCCCATGCTACAGGATCCTTCTTCACCATCCGTAGAAACGTTTCTCTTCTGCTTATCATAGGATGGACATGGTCCCCTCTTTGTCTTTTACGTCCTTGTGGTCAACATGATTCATAAGACAATCTCTCATGGATTTACCTGGTTTATTACACTTGCAACATACGTCACTGAGCTTCTAGCACTATCATTAATTTTTTTTCTTCATGAAACCTCCACGTTTACTCGCGATTTTTAAAATCTTTGGGTGAAATATCCCATGGACTCATCTACTACAGGAATTTCACTTTCTGACACCTTGGAAGCTAGTGAATCATCCATTTTTGCATCTCTCTTGTTATCAGCATCATAAATTATATATTTTCTCATGTCTTAACCTTTGAAAACGAGCCCTTACCTTTTCTATGAATCTCATGAACTAAAAGATGCTCAAATAATTCATTAAGAGTCGCCTCTTCTGGATGTCTTTTCCCAACATCAAACACAAATTGATTGTCGAATTCCCAATATCTTAGAGACTTGTTTGCACACCAGGATAGGTTCATCAAGAAACATGAGCTCATTAGAGATGTTATAGAAATTGTACACATTTCATGAATAGATTCACCTTCTTTTATGGTAAAGCTTTTAAATTTATTAGTAAAGAGAACTAACGTATATTTCTTTGTTTCCTTAGTATCCTAATATGTTGTTCTCAGCAGATCCCATATTTCCTTGGCTGATTCACATGATGAGATCATATCATATTCATTCTAATGATCCTACACACCGATAGCTTTCTAGTTTTGTATTTTTTCTACACTAATCTTGTGTAAGAGTCATTATATTGGTGTTAAGTTTTGGGAATTACTCTTGTGACCTATCCATCTTTAACATCCATAGTTTTCACTGGAAGACCTTCACAAATAATGTTCCATACCACAATGTCCTTAACCAATAGATTTTTTTTCATTCAAATCCTCCAGTGTCTATAATACTGGCCATAAAAAAGATGAGGTCTTGTGCAAAATTGATTTCTTTGCACGCTCATTGTTGTCGTCATTTTCTTCAGGAATCTCTTGTATTAACAGCTAGAGAGTCTAAGTTGTGACATCAATTGTTGGAATGTATGTGTCTACCAGTGGTGCAACACAGGAAAGCGCCTTTTTTTGTCATCCCTGCAGCTTTCTAGATTTTGAATTGAACACGTGGAATAGCTAGAATGTACATAAACACAAGAAAACTTAAGCTTCACTGAAAGAAAAAAAAGTTTTATCTTTCTATTGATGTTCAAAAGGAAATGATAATTAGACTCGTTCTCGGGACCAGGTCCCTTAAAAGAATAAAAATACAGAAGTGAAAGTGAGGAAAATAAATAGCACAAAGTAGAGAGGGCACAAGAGTTTTATCTTGAAATCTCCTCGTTAAACGGAGTAAAATCACGACGTGTCACACGGGACTTTTCAAACTGTTGACTACTCTACTCAAAGAAAAAGTAAAAACCAGTTTACAACAACAACCATAATATTAACACCGTAATCCCACACTAAGTAATACTCCTATTACTCAACCAAGGCAAAACAATTATCATATTTCCCACTAAGCAAACTAACTCTAGTTGATCTACACTTTAAGACCTCCAGGTCTAACTCTGTCCATCAACTTTGATCTCTAAGATAAGAGCACAAACGAGGAGCAACTCTGCTGCACCATACATCAACTAACTCTAGTTTACACTCCTAGGCAAAGGTAACGACCCTCAAAATTAAATAGGAAAAATTAGAGCTTCACATGGATTTTATGAGTTAATAAATGTTTAAGGTAATTAATAAGATCTTTAGAAGACAGTTTTAAATAGTTTTAAAGTCCAACGTCAAAGGACGACAAAGACGTCAAGAAAACTAGTCTTATGAGTGTTAGTGTGTCCAAATATGTTATTCATGTTTTTATGTGTTGTTTGGAGTCTAAAGACACTAAGGATGACATCTAAAACCTAGAAGGACATTCTTAGTGTTAAAACGTGTAGGCACGACTTCCCAAGGATCAACCAAAGGGTCATTAAGAAGGACCCAAACATTGGGGGGAAGAAGATGCCTAGGCAGCATGTGGGCAGTGGATATAAAGAAGGTAGCCCACATCGCGGACCTTCTCCACATAGGGCCAAAATGTTGCACGAACCTCATCTCAGGACCTTCTTTACAAGTATTTAATTCCAGAAAGTTGTGGTAACCCCTTGCGACGCAAACTTTTTCCCCGACGATAATCCCGAAAATAAAACTTAAGTTTGACTTATTTATAAAGGTCCAATTAATATAGGGTTTTTTAATGGTATTTGGGGGTTGTATTATATATTTATTTTAGGTCATTTTAAACTCATTACCCAATCAAAAATCCTAACCCTCAATTATAAATAAAAAAATTGAAGCTCTTCTTTCTCTCTAAATTCTCTCTCTATTCAAATCATCTTTTATCTAGATTTAGATTCTTCTCTAGAGACAATTGTCAAAATGTTTTCAAGTTTCACAAAGATAATCAAAACCCCAATTTTTCCTCAAATTCATGGGTTCATGCATTAAATGGTTTCAAACGAGTTATCGTTATTATTGTATGGTTTAATTGTGTTTTTGAAGTGCAAAACTCCATAAACTCATGATCCCTTAAATTCCTTGATTTTGGCTTACAAAGTGGGTTTGATGAATGTAACTGGATATTGCTAGAATTGTGATTATACTATTATAAATTGTTTTTATCTATTGCTATATATGACCAATGATGAATTGTTGGATAATTAAAAAAAGGTGATCATGGCTTGGATGAACGGTAAGTTGACCTAAACTGTTCTAATTCTTATTGAATTGTTTTTGTGTGGTATGGTCCACTTATGGTGGCTGTGTTTAGCTAATGTATATGTATATGAATATTATGTGTATTATAGTTATGGCCTTTAAGGCATTGAATGTTAAGTAATGTTATTTTAAGATGTTTATGTATAGAAATGTATTATGAAGTTATGCATGTGATTCTTGAGGATAGTATGAGTAATTGTAGTACAATGTGAATGTGAAGTATGGTTGTGTGTGGATTATCATGAATGTAGTATGAGCATGATTACAAGACATTGTTATGGATGATGATTGTTATGTGAAAGACTTTATCACAAATACTTACAATGAATGAATGAATGAAGTTAAATGAATGAGAGTCTAATAAAAGATTTTCTCAATAGAACTCTAATGAATGAATGGGGGATTTTTGGGTAGACACTCTTCGTGAGTAGAGATGTAGTGTCTAGTAACAACCTCAATATTCCTAAGAGCTTTCCAATGAATGAATGATAGGTTGGGATGGGTACTCTTCATGAGTTTAGATGTAGTACCTAGTCAATTCCTTAACCTATAGTTAATGAATGTAATGAAAGTCTAAAACTCTGTGGGGATTAATGCTTAGCACCGAGAGGATTTCAAAAGGGGTGGATACTTTTCGTGACTAAAGATGTAATATCAAAAAGGAACCTCTTGAGATGGGTACTCTTCGTGAGTTGAGATGTAGTACTTAGAAGCAATCTCCTTATCCCTTAACTATGCACCCGCATAGGACTAGCTAGTGGTATTCCACGTAAAGGCTAAAATAATGACCATACCTTAGGAAAGTGGGGGTTAGTAATATGGTAGGGGTTATTGCCGGAATTCCATGTTAAGATCCTATGGTCTATGTTGGTTAAAGCTAGCCCCCATAAAAGAATGTAATGACTACGTCTTCCTCAGGGTGTATTACTTAGGGTAGGTGGTGCAATGGGACGCCATCTATGCATTGCACAAGTAGATATTTGGAAGGAGTCTTGGAATGTCCTTATAATATTAATAAATGAATGGGTTTCTATATGATGTAAAGGATGTAAATTAACTTTATTTCTAATATTGATGAAGAATGTTAGTCTTAATTCTATTGTTAATGAAGGTTATGTGAATGGTCAAATGTGATGTGCCTAGTCTAGGGTTTTTCCAAAGGAGCATTAAGTGGGAGTAGTAGAATGTGATGCTACTTTCACATTGCACTAGTGTAACTTTGAGTTATCCTAGAGGATGGTCTTTATGTGAAGTTCTTAAATGCATGAATGTTTCCTCGTGTATCTTTAATATTGAATGTTGACTAGTTGAGTTGTTATGGAAAGGAAATATCCTTATATTTGGTAGTCTTAAGGAAAACTTAGGTGTGTAATGAAGAGGTTGTATAGGCAGTCTATTCATGTCTTACCTAGGTAGGTCTTAGGATAACTTTGGATTAAGGGTCTAAAGGGTTAATGAGTTATTAAATGAATATGGTTATATGTTGAGAATTATGGAAGTATTACTCTGTATGTTAATGATGGGCATGTATGATGTCATTAATAGTTGATTTCATGAAGTTTTACCAAAATATCATGAAAAACATCTTTCAACTAAAATGTCGTCTTTAAAGCATTTTTATGCAGGAGTGTCATACTTAGTGCTTAATTGTACTAACTCAACAATCTTCTCTACTTCTACATGTATAGGTGGAAGAAAGTGAGGAACTTAGAGTTGAAGCTTAGGAAGTAGATCGTTCTCTCAAGACTCTTGGTATCTCCTCATATGTTTGAGGACGTGAATGTTCTTTCTAGTTTTCTTTCATTAAATACCAGTATCGTTCTTTCAATGTAAGGGTTGTAACCCTATAATAATGAGATGTTTATAAGATGGACTGTGACGAGACTTAGTTTTTTCTTATGTTTTATAAAAGAGTTTCCTTATTTACGTTGTTGTGAAAAGTTTTAATTCCACACTACTTCTCATACCTATGTGAGGAATGAATGCTAAGATGCTCTTAAAAGACCTCCAAGAGGTCGAATACGCCGGTAATGACTAAGGGGTGATCTTGTGTTGTTAAATCAATGTCACGACCCAAGAGTACATCCTAGAAGATACATCATTCTCGGATGGAAATACGGCGTGCTTGACCTCTCGGAGGTCTTGTACAAGCCTTTATGACACTGTTCATCTCATACATGTATGAAAAGTAGTGCAGAATTAAAACTATTCACATGAAATAGTACTTCAAAAATCTTTCACTAAAAACATAAGGAATATAACTAAGTCTCAAGTCACCATATTAGACACATGAAAACTTGGGACACGGCCCATACAATAAAAATGTAAAATCTTAGTCTATTACAATACTTTAAATAAAAGAAGTCTAAAGATAGTTATATCTTCGAGTCAAGTGAGGACATACTTCAACATTGCTTGAAAGAATCTAGATTAAACTGTTTCTTCAAGACACCCCTCACCTGCTAATCAGACCTTTAGAAATAGATAAAAAGTATGAAATTAGTACAATGAATGTACTAAGTATAGCATAATGTATAAATCATGATAAACGTACATATGAGTCAAAGCATGCTTTTGTAGGTTAAAACTTCATATCATAAGTGTAAGAACTAAATTTAAACACCAGACATCACATTATAAAACACATTTAAAGTCATATTCAATTTATAACAATTTAGGTCACTTCACAGTAACATTACAGTAAGCTACTCAACACACAAAATCCTCATCCAAAGTTATCCTAAGACTCACTTAAGTAGGACAAGAAGAGACCGCCCGTACACCCTCTTCAACCTTACCTAAATGATCCTTAAGACTACCTAGGACAAGATTATTCCCAATCCATTAATCAACTCACTACCTAGAATTACTCGAAGACTCACTGTTGACACCCGATTTTGACCCTCCCCGATAGGAGTTAATTAACGAGCTTCTTAATTCTAAACAATTTTAAATAATTAGATTTAATAAAAAATTAAAATGCTTTTCAACCTATTTTTAATTTATCTTATCTATTTTTCATAATATATATGGTTTACATAATTATGTATATAATTATCATATTCTATAATTATTCAAAAATTGTCTCAAGAAATATTTTTAATTATTTTATTTCCTTAACATTAAGAAGCTTGTTAATTAATTATATTAATTCTTCTTAGTTAACATATTAGTCAAGTTCCTTAAATTAAGCTCAATTGTCTTAAACTGGTGACCCATTTTAGAGATCAAGTTTTAGGCCTCCCTTTAAATAGTAAGCATCTTAGTACCAAAAAGTCACCCCGATTCACTATTCCCAGCCCACTCCTCAAATTGACCCAACCCGAATCACTCTTTAAAAACAAAAAAACCTAGCCCAATTCCCCTTTGCCCCAACCTGGCCCACTTCCAAATCTTAAGAATACAGAAGTAGCGTGTGATTCCCAGAAAGACAATTGCGTGAATGACCCTTGCCTGTTTCCTTTTCTTCTTCCCCATCGAAGTAGCAGCATGCGCATGTCATGATTCAAATCGCGTCGAAGCCAGCGACGCCCTTCTTTCTTGAGAGGCACCAGCGCATATAGTTAGTACGTTGCGTTCTTTGTCTTCTTTCTTGACGTTCTTCTCAACTCGTACATTTGATGCAGCAAAAGCACCAAGCAAGGCACACATTTTCGTCCTTGTGACCTTCGGATGGAGATGCGTGACACAAGAAAGATGATGGATCGATCCAAGACGTACAACTCTTTCCATTCCATTGGGAATTAGGAATCAATTAAGCATATTCCTTGATTTTTGGGGATAAGTTTTGAATTTCAAATTTGTGCCTTTGTTCTTACCCGATTATATCCTCATATTTTTCCCCACAAAATCCTACCCTTGTTTAACCTATATGTAGCCTCTTTTCCTCATTGTTTGGGGTTGGGGGGGATTTTTTTGCTTTAGCAAAGAAAAAGAACAGCATAAGCATTTAATCATAAAATACATTCGAGAAAGGGGAAGGAAGAGTGAGTTGTCAATCAGAGTCTCATTCCGCCAACTCAATCATCATTATTCTTCGAAGTTAGTCCAAGTTTGAGTTATTGCACATACCTCTCACTTGTTGTTTCATTAGTGATTGTGTATTGGTTGTCTCCTGCTCGTCTTGTCCCAGCGCCTCTGCCCGAAAAAAGGTATCGTCTTTCTCTCTATGACATTTTTCTTGCCTTTTCGTCTGTGCTCAAGGAAATGACCTGTCTGGTGTTGGAGAGGTTTTCTTATAGGGCTGTTTTTGGTTACTTACTGAGTGGTTTTATTATGTTTTTACACATTATATTTACTCTCATACGACTTCATTATTTGATTGAGTCGAACTTGTAGATTTGCATATAATATTGATGTCTTCAGTTTGCTTGTGAGTTTCGGTCTTCTCTTCTTTCTAGAACTTACTATTTATTTCATGAGGGTATGTAGTATTTATATTTGTAGAACATATAAATGTTAAGGTGTCGTATCCGGCATGGTTGTCTGTGGTGTTTAATGTTGTTATTCATGTAAGCTCAAATCACCAATATAGTTATCATATATGGGAAGGTCGCATGCTTGTTCTAATAGTTTGATTTTGTCCATTTTCTCTAATATGTTGTTATTTGATTACTGCTCTATTCGATATGTTTAAACAAAGTTTTGCTTTTCGTTCTATTCCATGTTCGGCCGATGTTCTATTGATATGTTTTATCATGATATGTATGTTTTCTTAATCGTTTAGTGGTCCTCTAGAGTCAACATGTTATCGAGCTAAGAACTTTGAAAATTTATGGTCTGCCTGCATTTTTTTATTACCTTTTTTTAATGTTTTACTTTGTTATTCTCATTCTTCGATCTTCTTGTTCGATGTCAGTGACTCTTATTGTTTCACTGCATTTAGGATTGCTACGGCCAGTGTTGCTATCCATATAGGCTTAAGCTTTCGAGGTTAAATGATAGAATCGTGTGTGGTATAATGAAATTTACTTCACTAGCTTAGATTTATTTCTCTATTTTTGAATCTCTGTTTGCCTTACTGCTTGAAATGATTTGCCCGGGCCATTACTTTTCATGTCTTCACTTTGCCGGAAGTTTAATAAAAAATTTGTCTGCCATTTTTCCATTTGAGCTTTCAAAAGTTACATTGTTGTTTTATAAGTGTTGATGACACTGTACCAAGAAACAAATCCATTTTGGTGTTGTTCATGACTCAATAATCTTGAATTTAGATAAAAATCCATGTTTATCCATTGTTTTGCCATCCTTTCTATTCTAGCATTTCTCCATAGAAGAT
>NC_028647.1:29325519-29362227 GCF_001406875.1 Solanum pennellii | reverse complement strand
TATATATATATATATATATATATATCTGTGTGTGTGTGTGTATAGTTGTATGTGTGTTCCCTTTAATTTAGTAAACTTCTAGCCTTTATCCAAAGCTTTGAACACTTTGTAATAATGTAAGGTCATAAATTTTGTGATTAGTTGTGATGCGATGATCTGTTTGGCCACTAATTTGCGCTTATGATCTTTTAAAATACTCCCTTAGAAAATGACTTTACTTTGTGCGATGTCTTTTTTTCTTTAGCTAGATTCATGAACTAGAATCTATGGATTATAAAAGTTTACTTTGTTTGTTTGTTTGTCTACCTCGTTTGGATTTTCATGTCGCATATCAAGGCGTCGATACAAGTATATATATATATATGCATCTATTTGAATCTTTCTTGTTTTCCACAATCTAATTTAGTCTGTGCTATTTATTTTACTGGATCATGCCACTATTTGTTTAAGATATTATCTTTGGGCACTTTGTTTCTTTCATTATTGGCTTCTAGAAAACATTTTTAATGTCTTTTGATATGTTGCCCCATCAATGTCCTTTACCCCACAAAAAATATATGCTAAGTATTCGTGATTTTTCCTTTTTCATTATTGTCTAAATGTTATTTCATTTATTCACCCTTTGTTATCTTAACACTTCATTTTGTCACCTTCAAAGAAAATATGCTAATGTACTTTATTTTTTATCTTGTATGTGAAATCCGTTTGAGTTCTCCACAAACTCTTTTCTCCTTCTCTTGCATTTTGGGAGAGCAATAAAGGCTCAAAGTTTCTTTATTGAGTCAAACTCATAAAATTGACGAACGGGTCCCGAACTTGAAGAATTTGGAGCAAACAAAGGAGTTGAAGATTTAGGAACAAGAGTCCAAACCTATTTTAAATGTTATGTTTTGTTGTTTTTGGGCCTAAGCCCTTGGCCTTTTTTACTTTGTTAGAGTTTTAGGCCAGGTTAAAAATTGGGTCTAAGGCCCAAAGTGTAATAGGTCCAAATACTAGTCCAGGCGGAGAAAAACTGGACTTGGATACAATCAGACTGTGTCTATCTCTCACACACTTATTTTACCTCTTGTTTGCTCGATTAACTAATTGTCGTTAGTTTAGGTTAAAGAATTCAAATCCCCGCAAGTCTTTATCTCGTTTTAACGGTTTAAGCTAAACCAACCAAGTCTAATTGGATTTAAATGATAATAAATACATTTAATGACTTAGAAACTGATCTAGATATTAAAATAACTATTCAAACAAATTCTAAATAATTTTTATCTCAAAATTAAGTTAGATATTTTTGCCAAACATTTTTGTTGTCGGAAAACCACATTAGTGGGTATTTTAGGTGTCTTCAGCACCTTCCTAAAATACTAATAAGAACCCCCGAACCACTTTTAAGACTTTTTCAAATAGGTCTCCTGTTTTAGCCCGATTGGAAGAACAATTATCTTGATTATTTTCAAAAATTAAGTGGCGACTCTAAAACCAAGTCTAAGACAAATAGAAATATTTTTTCATTAAATAAAACAAGAATGACGACTCTACTAGATATTTGAAGGGTACTAACCTTAAAAATAACATGTTTGTCTATGTGTACAATAATTGTTTACTTGCTTTATTTATCATATTATTCCATTTTTGCATCTTTTATGCATCGACTTCGCAAAACGGCAAATAGTTTGCATTAGGACAAAGGTAGGTATGTGGCTTACCACGACTTCCTTAAGAAAAACACACAAGTCTTATTTTTGGAAGTAGTAAATGAATAGTTGACTTACGGTCATCCAACGTCGTTTATTAGCTTCGGCCCATTGTTTGTCCGACTTGGGTAACCATCATTTCTAAACCAATTCTAGTCAACATAGGTTAGAGCGAAATCAAATTCAAATGTAAGCATTAACCTAGGATGGATTAACACTCAAGGCGTGTTGGGTCCATTAGAAAGACCACATTGAGTCCAAAATTGCCCACGGCCTAATCAGACAATTATGCTTACATGTTTAAATTTGAAGGTTGTATACGTTATTTGAAAAACTATTGTTCCTTACGGATCGGGAGTTGAATAGTTTGTTCTAGTCAAAGAAAGAGTTGTATAAGCCACTATCCTTCCAAAGGCATCAATATCCGGAAAAGATAAGAAATCAAGATCGAAGGACCATATATGGAAACTTAGTTTAAGATTGTACCCTGCATGGGACTGATTATTTGTATCCAATTTTCCCTACTGTGTATCCCCATTAAGGTTATTACAAAGTTTGTATAAATTTGGGTTTGGGGACAATGAAATGTTTTAAATGACATGTACATCCTTCAAATCTCTAGGCCTACCCTTGGCACAAAAGGGTCACAAGCATGTTTAGGACGCGATATTTGTTTGTATGCTTGTATGCTATGTTGCTTTGAATGAGGACGTTGTTAACCCACTCCTTGTAAAAAATTCCAAAAAAAATATACAAGTCACTATCACAAATGTTCGACCAAATATTTCCCGTGTCTTGAGTTTCTCAGCCAAAAAGTAAATTCCTAGTACCCAAATCCTAAACATTAATCAATCATATCAGGGAAGGCAAAATCACTACTATGTAAAAGTGCAAGAATGTCGAGGCAGAGCCTACTAGAGAGGAGTTAGAGAAGAGGATGCAACAAATTACGCAGGAGAAAGAGAAATCCAAGTTGAAATTGCCTTAACAATCGTCAGAGCTGCAACTATGGCTCTAGATGAGGACATGGCAACTAGGATGACAAGAAGCGCCATGGGACAGAGAGAGAAAGGTTATGACTAATAGGATTCGGAAAATACGCGGGAAACGCTCTCTCTTCAGTCAAGAAGCTAAAAGTGGTCCCCAAGACACTCACCCTAGAGTGATTGGGGAGAATGTCGACGAGAAAATCATCTACGTGCCTTATTTCCTTCGACGTCTAAAGGGAGGAGACAAATGGATCACTCTCTCCGGGTATGAGATGACACATAGTGTGGGAACAAGGGTCATGTCATGCGCTCTTTTGTACGAGCACCTCACATTAAAACCTCATAAGGGAATAACTTTAGGAATTTGGCATGAAAACTCTAAGAAGATTAGTGCTTTCCACCTAAACCAATGAGGAGATACATAGAGGAATGTGCGCAGCTTAAGGCAAGAATCTGCAATCTGATTGACACTAGGAAGATCCCGCACATGTGGGGTGATAATACTGTCGTCACCTATGACCAAGCAGAGGCAAATGAGTCATTCACTAAGCACACCCGATTTTGTTGTCACTAATTCACGCCATTTAAGAAGACATTGCTTGAAATCTATAATGATTTGGTTCAGAAGGGAGTCTTAGCCTCTATAAAAGATGATGACAAAGCACTTGATCCCGTTGGGGTAGGAATATGAAAACCTTATGGTTATCATGACGCTACAGATCACAGCATCGGAATCCCTCATTAACATGGGAAAGATTCGAGTCGAGTTTTCATCCCCGCGACTGATGCTATAGAAAGAAGAAGAATGACAAAGATGGAGTCACCTTTATCTTTATAAGCTTTATCATTTGTTTTTCAATTCCCATGTAATCATTAGAGAACAAATGAATGAAAACAAGTATTTCCTTTTGTATTCGAACTATGTAAGGCCTGAATTCTCCTTGTGAGATACGTAGGCAGCCTTCCAAGGCCCAAACCCTATCTTTCAAAATTTTCATTCTCCCCCTTTCATTCTACAAGGAATTATGAGGCTCAAATCAACCGACGTCAATACAGATGCAACAAAGAAGACCTTAGCTCAACGCGTTTTAACCTCTCTATGATACTCCAAAATTAAAATGAGCAAACTCCTGCTTGTTTGAAAAATCAGTTCCCTTTACTCGTGGCTTTGCATGTCCTTAAACAAAGCAACTTGTGTGTTTATATGTTCTCTATGTGATATCTTGCATTATCTATTCTGAACTCAAACTAACAAATTTTTCTATTAGTTGTTTTCCTTCCACAGGTACTTAAAACTGGCTTGTGTCGATAAGCTGGCTGATCATCGTTACTTCACAAGATCATAACGCCTTGCAGATGCCTTTCTCGATCAAAGTTAATATAAGGGAAAAGCAACGATGGGGAATAACAATGAAGAAATTAGCCTGACCGACGTTGTCGTTGCTCAACCTACCATCGCAGATTAAAACAAAATGATTGTGCAATTGATGCAGTAGATTACCAAAACGAGGGTTGAAATGCAGAGGAGACAGGATCTGCCTCCACTGGGTTTTACCAATTAATTGTTCGCCAAATGGAAGGCCTCCGTTGTACTTTCCCTCTTGAAACATGCAACAAGATCATAATCTACCATCCACTCCTTCTCAAAATCCCTCAGTTATAGACTTAACCATGAAATATCATCAATACTCATCAGCCTCGTACAAAACTCCACCCACTCCTAAAAATAATAATCCTCAAATACCACCGCCTCCTCAAAATACCAATCACCAAACCGCTCCACGTCCACAAAAACAATACACATTCATCCCAAAACATCCCTCCATCACCAAAATAACCACACTAATTCCTAACATACCCTCAAAACTACCAAACCACCCAAAACACCCCACGTCCCTCTATCGTTCCACCACTACCCCAGAAAACCACATTCAAAATCCTCATTCCTAATGAGCACGATGTGAATGGTTTTGAGCTCGACCATTATGAAGAGCAAGAAAGGAATGGAGATCGAAGGAAGAGGTCTCCAAGTTGGATATAAAAGAAGAGATCCAGAAGGCAATCAAGGAGTTGCAATGTGTTCCCAAGGTTTCCTTCTTTAATTATGAAGATCTATACATTAAAACTGAATTTGGACCTTCTAGAAGGGTTCTAGATGCCAAAATTCAAAACATTTGGAGGAATAGGGAATCCTTTAGCGCTTTTAAGGGCCTACGGCATCCAGCTCGTGGGAGTTGGAAGAGATGAAGTTGTATTAATACGACTCTTTTGCCGAGTCTGAGAAGAGAGGGTCTAGAGTGGTTCAGATCCAACGAAACACGGCACTTACCTAGTTAGAATGTCCTGTCCAAGGACTTCATTAAACGATTTTCTTACAACGTGGAGATTATTCTTAATCGTTATTCCTTAAAAAAGATGAAGGATAAATATAACGAGAGCTACTAAGAGTTTCGTACAGATGGCGAAAGAATGTAGTAAGAGTTCGGCCTCCTATTTCTAAAAAGAAAATTGTTGAAGTATTTATGCGGGTTCAGGAACCCAAGTATTATGATAGCATCATGTTGCTCGTTAGAGCAAAGTTTGCTGAGATAGTCAAGGTAGGTGAGACTATCGAAGATGGATTAAGAACAAGGAAGATTTCCCGTGTTTTTGCCACGCCAGATAATCGGGTTTGTTGAAAAATAGAGAGACAATGTGTCTGTTCTCTCTTTGAGGGTAAGAAGACCCCAAAAAGATTATCATCATACCATTTTCATTCTCGACCTTCACAGTGTTCTTACAAGGCTTGTTACACAAGCTGATTATCAAAATACCCCTTCCCCCAATAATCAAAATGCTCCTCCTTCTTACCAAAGTACTTCCCCCCCTCCCAATTATCAAGCTCCACCTCCTATCTACAAAAATTCCCCTTCATATTACCAAACCCCATCTCATCGTTACCAAAGTGTCGCTCCCAACTTTGCCAACGTGCATTCAAATTACAAAGAGCCTCCCCCGGTATATCAAGCCAAATCCTTAGTTTACCAAAATACCCCTTCGAACTACCAAGATCCATTGCAAACTTAGCAGATAATTCCTATCCAAGATATAAAGCTCCCATCCTAAAGTCCAAAATAATAGTCAGATGCCTCCTCCACAACAAGGCAATTACGATCCCCCTCATCCCAAATTTGAGAAAAAACCTATAATATTTTTCATTCCGCTTGTCGAAAACCGAAAAAAGTTGTATGAGCGATTAACGGCGGCAGTTTATATTCATCTGGTAGGGCCCAAGCTAGTGGAAACAATTTCAAGATTTTACAAACCTAATCCTAACTGTGCATATCACTCCAACAACATCAGATATGATACTGAGGATTGTATTAACCTCAAGCACAAGATCCAAGATAGATTGACCAAAAGGTGGTCTCGCTCCAGAAGGTCGCGCCCAACTTCAACATTAATCCTTTTCCAACTCATCGCGGTGTCAATATCAATATTATAGAGACAGATAAAGATTGGGGCATGAAAAAAGAGATAGTTCCGATCGTTCGTGATGAACTAGAAAAGGCATTAGCTTCATTGAGTATCAAAGAAAAGAAGGAGTTTGTGATTCTTACATCTGAGAAGGTTGTTGCCTTGGTGCTAATAGAAACTCCTACTAGACCGAAGTTTGTGATCGAAACTACTTTTGCTCAAGGCATGACTAGGTCTGGCACATGTTATACGCTGGAGGAGTTGGTTCATGGAGGATAAAAGAAGGACCAAGAAAAGAGGACGATAAGTGAGGCTGAAGCTGAAGCTGAAAAATTCTGGAGAAAAATGCAGCCTAAAGACTATTTAATTGTTAAGCATTAGGAGAAGATTCTAAGTCAGATTTTTTGTGTTGCCCTTGCTGATGAGTTCGCACTTGCATACACAAGCCCTAATGACGGATTTGGATGACACCTATGTGCCAGTGTTCATAAGTAGTGAAAATTTAGCAGTTATGATCAACGAGGTTATCCGAGGACATCGAATCAAATTCTGTGACGAAGAGTTGCCCTTTGAAGGGAAGATGCACAAATCTTTACATGTCACTATTGCATGTTGAGATAAGGTTATAAACCATGTCTTGGTTGATGTTGATCCGACCTCAACGTTTTCTCACTATCGACTCTGATGCAGCTAAAGTGTGAGTTGGGGAAGCTTCAATAGAACCAAGTCAATGTGAGGGCTTTCAATGGGGTGTAGAGAGATACATTGGGAGCAGTAAATTTGGTCATTCAGATGGGTCCTACGGAGTTAAATATGGAGTTTTAGGTGTTCGACATCAACATTAGCTACAACCTTCTTTTGGGGAGGCCGTTCATCCACATGGCTGGAGTTATTCCCTTTACCCTTCACTAGTCGATGAAATTTGTCCTAGAGCAAGAATTGGTCATTCAAGGTGAAGGAAGACATTCCAATGGGTATGTGTGGATTGTCGATGAATTTTTCCAAGGTTGTGATATCTACACGGTGGAGATGGTAAATGCCACCGGTGATGATTTGGCTTCAAAGCCCCCTATGCCCCATGTATACAAGATGATCGCTATGGTGATGCTTTAGAATGAATTAGAGCGTTGTTTTTGATTGGGAAGGAATTTCCAAGGAATTGTTGAGCCTATCCATGTTCTCGCGAAAGGAGAGATGTTTGGTTTGGGGTGCGTCCCAATAGATGATGAAGTAGAGATGAGGAGCAAGAATGTTTATCAAGCATTGGCAAGGCCAATTCCTCATATGTACCAATCATTTCCCGTTTGAGAGTATGTCGACAATGATGACCTTGGGGGAAGGAGTCTAAGGCCTTTTTGAAGAGAGTGATGCTTTCATAGAGGATTAGGTCAAGACATCTGGCAACCGTGATGCTGAGCCTGGGGAGCAGCTGCAGAACTGTACCTCAACAACAATCTTGATTCCACAAACATCTTGGTTGAAAGGAAAATGTTTATGCCTATTTTGAAAATTGTTTGTAGTCTTGAAGAGGCCTGAGAGCCACCATTTTGTGGTTTCTTTAAATTGTTTGAATTTTGAAATTCCCTTGGAATGTTTAAAAATTCAACAAGGCTTGTCGGTATGGCCAAATTTTGCGTTTTCTTTTTAATTTGAATGAAAGACTCTTTTGTCGAAAACTTATTTATTTACTTATTTACAATGTTTTACTTTTCTAACATTGTCTGTTTATTGTTTCAGTAATACTAATTTAAAACATGCCAATGTCATGTCATGTCATGATCTAAACGAACAAAATGAGGCAGGTGATGATGAAGGTGAAGAATATTAAGAAGAAAATGAGGTACAAGAATAGTTGTTGAGAAATTTCGGGCAATTTGAGAATAACCAAAATCCAAATTTGGAAGAAACTGAGACCATAAATCTTGGTGACGAAGAGTGTGTTAAAGAGTTCTAAATCAGTGTCCATCTGAATGAAGCTCAAAAAGAAGGGACCTGATTCGTGTGCTTTGTGAATAAATTGATGTGTTTGTTTAGGTTTACAGCGATATGTTAGGGTTGAATACGAATGTGGTGTCCCACAAATTGCCGATTAATCCAGGTTTCAGCCCAGTAAAACAAACGACTTGAAAGTTCAATCCTGAGTTGAGTTTACAGATCAAAGAAGATATTACCAAGCAAATCTAGTATCAATTAGTGCAAGTGATACATTATCCAATTTGGTTGGAAAATGTCGTTCCAGTTGCCAAGAATGATGGGAAGATCAAAATTTGTGTTGATTATAGAGATCTAAACAAACCAAGCTTAAAAGAAAATTTTCCATTGCCGAACATTCACATCCTGATTGATAACTATGCAAAGCATGAAATACATTCATTTGTGGATTGTTATATAGGTTATCATCAGACCCTGATGGATGAAGAAGATGTAGAAAAGAAAGGCTTTTGTTACTTCTTGGGGTGTATATCATTATAGGGTGATGCCATTTGGTCTAAAAATGTTGGTGCTACTTATATGAGGGCTTTGATGATCATATTTCGTGACATGACTTACACAGAGATTGAAGTGTATGTAGATGACATAATAATCAAGTCTAGTAATAATTCGAACCACTTGACTCACTTAACAAAGTTCATTGACCATTGGTGTCAGTATAACTTGAAGTTAACTCCCACTAAATGTGCTTTTGGGGTGCCAACTGGTAAGCTTTTGGGATTTATAGTCAGCAGAAGGGGGATTGAGCTTGACCGTTCTAAGATCAAGGCAACCCAGGAGTTACCTCCTCCAAAGACGAAGAAAGAAGTGATGAGTTTCTTACGGAGGTTGAACTATATTAGTCGATTCATAGCACAATCCACCATGGTGTGTGAGACTATCTTCATGTTAGTGAAGAAGGATGGTTTGCAAAGTGGACCGATGAAAGTCAGACTGCGTTTGATGCCATCAAGAATTATATTCTCCAATTCGCTAGTGTTGGTTCCTCCATAAGAAGGGATTCCATTATAGATATATTTGTCTGTCTCAGATAATGTGTTTGGGTGTTTGCTTGGTCAACACGAAGAGACAAGGAAGAAAGAGCGAGTTATTTATAATTTTGAGCCAGAAATTCACTCAATACGAGGCTCGTTATACTATTTTGGATAGAGCGTGTTGTGCTTTGACTTTTATTGCTGAGAAGTTGACACACTATTTGTCTTCTTATACCAGATACCACATTTCTAGGATGGACCCATTGAACTACATTTTCCACAAAGCGATGCCGACCGGAAAGTTGGCTAAATGTCAGATGCCATTGAGTAAATTTGATATTGTGTATGTGACTAATAGGAGCTAAAAGAACAAGCCTTAACTAATCATCTTGCAGAAAATCATGTCAATGAAGAATATGAACCGCTCAGGACTTATTTCCCCGATGAAGAGGTATCGTTTGTGGGTGAGGATATTTATGAAGCATACCCTGGTTGAAGGGTATTTTTGGATGGAGCGGCAAACCACAAAGGAAAAGTTATCGGTGCAGTTTTAGTGTAATAATCTGGTAAACATTACGCTATGGAGGCTAAACTCTGATTTAATTGCACGAACAACATGGCTGAGTATGATCTTTGTTTGAAGATGGTCATTGACATGATTGTTCATGAGTTATTAGTTATTGGAGATTCAAATTTGTTGATTCATCAAGTTCAAGGAGAATGGGCCATAAAAAATCAAAAGATCACACCGTATGTGCAATATATACAGAAGTTATGCAAGAGATTCTGCAAGATTGAGTTTAGAAAGACGCCCAGAACGCAGAATGAGTTAACTCATGTTGTTGCAACCATCGCCTCAATTATTAATCATCCAGATACTGATTATATTGATTCTCTGGATATAGAGATAAAGGAGCAACCAGTCCATTGTTCACATGTTGAAGCAGAACCATATGGTTTGCGATGGTATTTTGATATCAATAAGTAATGAGAGACCATAGCTTATCATGAGAATGCAACATTCAACAAGAAAAAGTCAATATGTTTTATGACTCTCAATTTCTTTCTAAGTGGGGAAATACTTTATAGGAAGATTTTAGATTTTGGCCTTCTTATATGTGTTGATGCTATCGAAGCAGCAAAGCTCCTTCAACAAATACATGTTGCAGTCTGCGGTACATACATTAATGGACTCACTCTAGCAAGGAAAATCCTTCGAGCCGGTTATTTTTGGATGACCATGGAGCATGATTGTTGTCAGTTTGTGCAGAAATTTCATAACTGTCAAGTGCATGAATATTTGATTTGAGCGCCGCCTTATGAACTCAATGCTATGAATTTTCGTCCATTTGTAGGTTGGGGCATGGATGTCATTGTTCTCATAGAGCCATCCGCTTCTAATGTAATATTTATTTTTGTTGCCATTAACTACTCCACCAAGTGGGTGTAAGCAGCTTCGTACAAATTAGTAACTAAAAGAGTTGTAGGTGACTTCGTTCACAAATATCTGATAAGAAAGTTTTGAGTATCAGAATCCATCATTACTGATTATGGCGCAAATATTGCACAAATCTCATTTGTCACTTGATGAGAGATATATGTGAGTAGTTTAAGATTACTCGCCGAAACTCAATCTGTTATCATCCTCAAATGAGTGGAGTTATATAGGCCGCTAATAAGAACATCAAGAAGATTTGAGGAATATGATTGACAATTATCGAGGGTGGCATGAGATGTTTCCATATTGTTTGTTAGGATACCGAACGACTGTCACAACATCGATCATAGCTACTCTGTACTTGCTAGTGTATGGAACAGAAGCAGTCATACTTGCTAAAGTTGAAATACCGTCCTTGAGAATCATCCAAGAAGATGAATTAAATAATGTTGAGTGGATCCTTTAGCGGATATATCAGTTAACCTTGATTGATGAGAAGAGAATGATTGTCGTTTGTCATGGTCAACTGTATCGACAGACAATGATTCGTGCTTTCCACAAAAGAGTCAGAGCAAGAATTTTAGAAATATGTTAGTTGGTCCTTAAGTGGTTTTTTCCTTATCAGGATTAGTACAAAGGAATTTTTTCACCGAGTTGGCAAGGACCTTACATGGTTAGCAAGGTATTATTCGGAAGTGATTTGATCCTGTTGGAGATGGATGGCACCGCATTGCCGAAACCGATCAACTCAGATGTTGTTAAGAGATATTATGTGTGAAGATTCAGTTTATGTTTCTATCATTTCCTTGTAAGTTTTCAATTTGCTTGTGTTTGCGTTGTTCAAAACCTTATCCCTCTTATAATGAACTATGTCGGACCTGAATTCTCAAGAATGAGATATGTTGAAGACCTATGTCAGCCTCGATCACCCCGTTTATCCCCTTTAATATTTCTTTTAATTTTAACTACGTTCGACTTGAATTTTCATGAATGAGATACGTAGGCGGCCTATGTCGGCCTCGGTCGTTTTTCTTTGTAATTATCTTATTGTTGCTAACCTTTAAGGAGAACTACGTTTGACCTGATTCCTGCCTCAACGGGATACGTAGGCTCAACAAGGGTTTGGTCATATCTCCTGTAGAGTTTCTATTTTTCTTTATAATAGAAACTTGGAAAAAAAAATTCAAAGGGACTCAATAAATTCATTAAAACAAGATTTTTCCTCAACAAGTCAAGACTGAAGTCACCTCGAATTTTTCAACTAGACTTAATTTTTGAGAGGATCTAAAAAATTCTGTGATTTACTCACCAGTAGTTAAAGATAACCCAAGACAGTTAACTGGGAAAATTTTTTGAGGATGATCAACATGGGCTTATCGGCAGCCTAGAGCAACTTTGAACACTTTTCAGCAAATAATCACCCTCCAAACATTAGACACAAAAAAGTTCACTGAGCTTGACTTGACATGACACTCGACAGTGACCTTTCCCAAATACTACTTCTGAAAATCTATTTTCATAAAAATATTTCCTTCATATTTTATCTATCTTTACATAAAATATTTAGTCTTATCAATCAAGAGGCGGGGCGGGAGATCAGAAAAATCAATCGAAGATAGATGAACAAGGAACAGACAAGCAAAGAAATCGACACAGACAACTTTCTTTTAAAACAAATTTTTTTTCTGTGGCTGCAGGTTTATATTTTCTTACCACAAAATAAGTATATTTATCCATTCGACAAATACGGGGAAGTTAAAAGGGCGAAGAGCTCCCCAAAATTAACAATTTTTCTATGGGTTCAGGAAATATTTTATGTTGCTTATATTGAAGACTTGGTAACATGAATAGCACTAATTCATCAAACTCCCAACAACATGAAGTCTATAATGAATGTCCCACTATGTTCGAAGAGGAGACAAATGAAAACCTCGAGGAAAGGTATTTTATGGATTTTCAACAAGATACTTGAGAGGCGTTAACTACATCACATTATCAGACATGATGATATTACTACTAGGAGAGTTATTTTATTTGAGATGGTACCGCTGCTCCGAGTTCAATTCTTTTCATTTATTTTTATTGTCAACTGAGAAGATACACTATTCGAAAGGTCATTTTATTCGTATTGTAGATTTAGAGGATACACTACCTTGAGCGTCATTGTTAACGTATTGTCGATTTAGATGATATCATATCTAGACGGCACCCAGAATATACTATGTTGCTCTATTGAAGCACTTTCTTCATTTGGTACCAAGGATGACATCAAGAGAATATATTCATGCATTGCAGGAAAATGTCATGCATCGCAAGAGAAAATTCACGCATTGCGGGAAAAATGTCATGCATTGCAAGTAGATATTCATGCATTGCGGGAAAAATGTCATCCATCACGAAAGGGAAAAAATGTCATGCATTGCGAGAATATATTCATGCATTGTGGAAAAAAATGTCATGCATTGCGAGAGAAACTTAATGCGTTGCGGAAAAATGTCATGCATCGCTAGAAGATATTCATGCATTGCAAAAAAGAAGAAATGCATTGCAAGTGAAAAGATGGCATGCATTGCGAGAAGATATTCATGCATTGCAGATAAAAATGTCATGCATCGCAAGAGAAATTCATGCATTGCAGAAAAGAAGTCATGCATTGCAGGAGAAGAAATTCATACATCACGGATAACGTCATGCATTGCAGAAAGAAGTCACACATTCCAAGAAGAAAAAAAATATTCATGCATCGCGGAAAAGAGGTCGTGCATTGCAGATAAGGAATTCATGCATCGCGGAAAAGAGATCATGCAAGAGAAGGAATCCATGCATCGCGGAGAAGAAGTCATGCATTGCAAGAAAAGAAATTCATGCTTCGCGGAATAGAAGTCATGCATTGAAGAAAGAATTCGTGGGTTCCAATAGAAATATTAACCCATCACGAGAAGATCAACATCGACTACATCATTTTTCTTTCCACAACGACATTAAGAGATTCATAAACTACGACATTAAAATAACTGACGACAGATGGTATCATCCTTTTATTATTTTTACATCAAATGAAGAATACATGAAAATTATATTGCAAACATAAGATATAAACTTTATTTGCTTAAGTCAAACCCAATGGAGTTGACGTGAAATGTTAAAGGAGAGAAATTAAGTGTCAACACGGTAAAAGACACTATTTCCTATTTGAATTGCATTTCATGCTCATGACTTTTATCTCACTCTTTGTCGAGGGCTTACGAAAGGATGAATTCTCCAAAATTACCACAGGTGCGGACAACAACAAAAAGGATGCGGCATAACATGGAACTTTTCTTAGCAGAGAACTGAGACATAGTCCAAAGAGGAGTAGCAATCACATAGCAAACGAGCAGAGGAGCGCCTTCCGCCAAAATCAAACCACACCCCTATCAGAAGGCATGTGGGTTTTCCTTTAGGTTTATTGGTTTCAGTTTTGCATCCGGAAATTTAGCTATCTGCCAGAAGCATCTTTCCAATCTAAGCGACAATGCATCAAGAGATTTGGAAATTATGTCCACGTAAGTTCTTAATTATAGGTGTGAAGTGCACCACATTCATGGATAAAAGGTTACACGCCTCTTTTTCATACTCGACTGATTTGTTACTCTTCCAAAACCAAATGTTATCTAACATAATTGGTTTCCTTTTTAACCAATCGAGTAGAACTACAAGAAGGCTGATTCCTATGGTATAAGGCTATGTAGGCGGGATCAATGTCAAAATCTCGGATGTATTCCAACATTAACCCTTAAATGAGAATTCCGACCCCTTCATAATTAGGTATCATGTGACCTTTGAATTCTTTCAAAATCGTGCGTTAAATCAAGCGTACCAAACTACGTTGGCCTGAATTCTCATATAGCCTGATAAAGGTAGGAAACCCATTTTCAGGGATAGTTGTTGACATCAAATTTTGATCCTCCACGATAGGAGTCAATTAACGGGATTCTTAATTCTAAATGACTTGAAATTATTAGATTTTATAAAAAATTTAAAATAGTTTATAGATTATTTTTAGTTGATCTCATAGCTTTTTCATTATATATATGGTTTACATAATTATGTATATAATTAGTATATTTTATGATTATTCGAAAATCGTCTCAAGAAATATATTTAACAGTTGGTTAGCTAATTTAATTATATGATAGTTTTCATTTTAAATTAGTTATTTCATAACCAATTTAATTATTTTATTTTTTTAACATTAAGAATCTTGTTAATTAATTTTATTAATTCATCGTAGTTAAAATTTTAGTCAATTTCCCTAAACTAAGCTCAATTTGGCTAAAACTAGTGACCCATTTTAGAGATAAAGGTTTGGGCCTCTCTTTATATTTCCACCAGCCCAGTACCAAAAACCCCATCCCAATTCACTATTCCAAGCCCACTCCTCAAATTCACCCAACCTAGATAACCCTTTAGTAATAAAACAAGCCAGCCCAATTTCCCTTTTCCCAACCTGGCCAACTTCCATATCTAAGGAATCCATAAGTGGTGTGCAATTCCCAGAAAACCAACAGTGTGAACGACCCTTTCGTGTTTCCTGTTCTTCTTCCCGATCGAAAAAGCAATATGCGCAAGTCTTGATTCAAATCGCGTCGAAGCAAGGAAGCCCTCCTCGCGTGAACGACACCTGCGCATACAAACAGCACGTTGCGTTCTTTATCTTCTTCCTCGACGTCCTTCTCAACTCGTACAGTTGTTTCAGCAAAGCACCAAGCAAGGCACGTGTTTTCGTCCTTGCAACCTTCAGATGGGGACGCGTGTAACAAGAATGACCATGGATTGGTCCCAGGCGTCGAACTCTTTCTAATCGATTGGAAATTAGGAATCAATTTAGCATATTCATTGAGTTTTTGGGATAAGGTTTGATTTTGAATTTGTGCCTTTGTTCTTAGCCGATTTTACCGTCATCTTTTTCCACAAAAAAATCTACCCTAGTTTTTCGTATAAATAGCCTCTTCGTCCTCAATGTTTGAAGTTGGGGGGAAATTTTTTGTTTTAGCAGATAAAGAGAACATATCAAGCATTTAGTCATAAAATACATTCAATAAAGGGGAAGAAAGAGTGAATTGTCAATAAGAGTCTCATTCCTCCAATTTGATCATCATTGTTCTTCTAAGTTAGTCCGAGTTTGAGTTATTGCTCAGACCTCTGGTTTGTCGTTTCGTTAGTGATTGTGTGGTGGTCATCTCCTGCTCGTCTAGTCCCAGCGACGCTACCCAAAAAAGGTATCGTCTTCCTCTCTATGAAATTCTTCTTGCCTTTTCATCTAAGCTTAAGGAAAAGACATTTCTGGTTTTGGAGAGGGTTCTGTTATATGGATGTTTATGGTTACTTAGTGAGTGGTTCGCTTATGTTATAACACATTATATTTGCTCTCATACGACTCCATTATTTGATTTAGTCGAACTTGTAGATTTTCATCGAATGTTGATGTCTCCGGATTGCTTCTGAGTTTCGTTCATCTTTCCTCTTTCTCGAACCTACTATTTATGTCATGGGGGTCTGTAGTATTCGTATTTGTAGGTGTTGACATCCAAGTTTTACCGACGTTTAACAATTCTTAGGAATTTAAATGGCAGGGTGTTGTATCCGGCATGGTTGTCTATCGTGTTTAATATTGTTATTATGTAAGCTCATATCACCAATAAGGTTAACGTATATGGAAAGGTCACATGTTTGTTCTAATATTTTGGCTTTGTCCATTTTCTCTAATATGTCGTTATTAGTTTACTTCCTTATTCGATATGTTTAAACCATGTTTTGCTTTTCGTCCTATTCCATGTTCGGCCGATGAGCTATTGATATGTTTTAGCATGATACATATGATGTATTAATCGTTTAGTTGTCCTCCAGAGTCAACATGTTATCGAGCTAACTACTTTGAAATTTATGGTGTCCCTGCATTTTTTATTACCTTTTTAAAAAAAAGTTTTGTTTTGTTCTCATTCTTAGGTCTGCTGTGTGATTCCATTTTATCCCTGTTGTTTGATATCAGTGCCTCTTACTGTTCCGCTACATTTAGGATTGCTACGGTTAGTGTTGCTATCCATATAGGCCTAAGCTTTCGAGGTTAAATGATAGAATCGTGTGTGGCATAATCACATTTTACTTCATTATCTATGTTTTATTTCTCTATTTTGGAATCTCTGTTTGCCTTACTTTCTGAAATGATTTGCCCGGTCAATTTCTTTTCATGTCTTCACTTTGCTGGAAGTTTAATAAAAAATTGGATGCCATTTTGCAATTCGAGCTTTCAAAAGTGAAATTGTTGTTTTATAAATGTTTGTGACATTGTACCAAGAAACAAATCTATTTTGGTGTCGTTCATGAATCAAGAATCTGGAATTTTGATTAAAAAAAACCATGTTTATCCATTGTTTTGGCATCCTTTCTATTCTAGCATTTCTTCATAAAAGATATATATATATATATATATATATATAGCGCACGTATTGTAAAGGAGGTTCTTCATCATGTTAATGTGGCATGCCACATGATCACAAAAGGTATTTGTCTATTTTCTTAAGATTTATGCATTTTTCTCTATTTTTACACAATTGTATTGTTAATAATTATTAATTAATGATCAATTATACCTTGCTACAAATAAAAAATTTCAAAGGCTATCATTTTGGCATTTTAAAATTATAGTCATTTCATTCCCCACAATTAATATTTACTTTTCCATAATTAGTGTGCTTATAAATGGAAAAAATGGTTACAGAATTTCAACAAAAAAAAATGCATCCACTTAATTGCAACTCTTTGATGAAAAAGATAATGCAACGTTTCAAAAATTTACTATATAATGAAATATGTCAAAATTCTAACACAATTTCTCTATTTTTCTTTCCGCACTAATTTATTTTTACTGCTATTTGTTCATTTTATATCTCTTCCTTTATTCTTTCTCAATTTAGTATTGCAATATCTTAATTTTTGTCATTATTTTTTTTATCTTAAGCAATGAATTTTAATTTGTATATCTTATGAAGATAATACTCTAATTAGACATTAATTGTTTGCAAGTTATATAGATATTATCTCTTTATTAATTTCTGAGAGGAGTTGAAATATAAAGTGTAAGCAGTTGTTTTACCATTCTTTTGGTTGGTGTACAAATTTTACCAAAAAATTAATACTTTAACTTTTCAACATAAATATTTCTAAAATTTTTATAGTGACATTTCATTATCGATTGTAATTACGTAATAATTAGTTTTCCGTGAATAAAGAAAATGTGATTGTCGTTTAAATTCCTTATAGATTACATAGATATATGATGTTACTAAGAATACGAAGTTATTGACTTTTCGTTATTGATTGAAATTATTACTCATTTAACTGGTTCATTGTAAATTAAAAAAATTTTCCAATGGTCAATTTACTCTTTTCACTGTAGATTATATGAAAATATAATATTATCAGCTATAACATATTTAGAAAGAGAAGATTTATCAACTAAGCAAGATAAGCTTCATTCAAGTGTAATTTTCTTTTTGCAAATCAGTAAATACACTCATGCTCATGATCATCTTCTTTTTATATTTTATTTTTTATAAAACACAATAGTTAAAAAGTAATATGAGAGATATTGCGTGGTGGACGACTAAGAATTCTAAAACTGCTTTACGAAAATATTTGTGAAAGTTTCTTATTTTCTTGTATTTGTTTATGCATTGAAGCAATAAATAGATACTAGGTTGTTATAATTATAGAGAAAAATAATAATTAAACAAGCAACTATATAAAATTAAGTAAATTTGAGATTTTATTTGATACAACTAAAAATAAAATGTCCATTTTTTCTTTTTGTTTATATCATAAAAACTTACAAAAATTATATTCTTTTAATATTTTACCGAATGTGACATTCACTTTTTCTATGTTTGCGGGATGAAATATTCATGACCTTTTAAAATAGAAAAAATTATAAAAAAATAAAAATAAGAAAAGTTATGTATGTGAATATGTANATATATATATATATATATATATATATATATGTACATATATACATATATGTATGTGTTCCCTTTAATTTATTCATCGTGTAGCCATTATCCAAGGCTTTGAACACTTTGTAATGATGTAAGCTCATAAATTTTGTGATTAGCAATGATGAGGTGATCTGTTTGACCACTAATTTGAGCTTATGATATGTTAAAATACTCCCATACAGAATGACTTCACTTGGTCGATGTCTTTTTTGCTTTATGTAGATTCTTGAACTAGGATCTATAGATATTAAAGTTTATTTTGTTTATTTTTTCAGCAGCATATCAAGGTGTCGATTCAAGTAAGTATATATATATATATATGTATATATATATATATATATATATATATATATATATACACACACACACACAGTTGTTTAAGAATATTAACTTATAGCCTGTGCTATTTGTTTCACTGGATCATGCCACAATTTGTTTAAGAATATAAACTTTGGGCACGTTGTTTCTTTCTTTGTTTGCTTATTGTAAACATTTTGAATATATTTTGACATTTTTCCCCATCGATGTCCTTTGCCCCTCAAAACATATATGCTAAGTATTCGTGATTTTTCCCTTTTCATTATTGTTTAAATGTTATTTCATTTATTCACCCTTTGTTATCTTAAAACTTCATTTGGTCACCCTGAAAGAAAATATGCTAATGTACTTTATTTGTTGCCTTGCATGTGACATCCGTTTGAGTTCTCCACGAACTCTTACCTCCTTCTCTTGCATTTCGGAAGAGCCATAAAGGCTCAAAGTTTATTCATCGATTCAAGCTCATGATATTGACAAACGGGTCCCTAATTGGAATAATTTGGAGCAAACCAAGGATTTGAAGATTTTGGTCCAAGAGTCCACACCTATTTTAAATTTTGTATTTTGTTGTTTTTTGGCCTAAGACCTTGGCGTTTTTGAATTGTAACTTTGTTAGAATTTTAGGAAAGGTGAAAAATTTGTTCTAAGGCCAAAAGTGAAATGGGTCCAAATACAGGTCCAGACGGGCAGAAACCGGACTTGGACCCAACCCGACTCTCTCTCTCTCACACACACACTCTTATTTTTAACGCTTGTTTGCTCGATTAACTAATTGCCGTTAGTTTAGGGTTAGAGAGTTCAAATCCACACAAGTCTCTATCTCGTTTTAATGGTTTAAGCTAAACCAACCAAGTCTAAATGGATTTAAATAAAAATAAATAAATTTTATGAGTTTGAAACTCATCTGGATAATAAATTAATTTTTCAAACAAATTCTAAATAATTTTTATCTGAAAATTAAGTTAGAGATTTTCGACAAACATTTTAGTTTTCGGAAAACCACATTAGTGGATATTTTAGGTATCTTAAACACCTTCCTAAATTACTAATAAGAACCCCCGAACCCCTTTCAAAATTCTTTCAAATTGGTTTCCTGTTTCAACCAAATTGGATGAACAATTTTCTGGATTTTTCTCAAAAATTAAGTGGTGACTCTAAAATAAAGTCTAAAACAAATAAAAATATTTTTTATTTAAATAAAGCACTCACCAAAGTAAAACAAGATGAGAACGGTCATACATCCTCTTAAAGCCTACCTAAGAAATCCTCAAAGCTACTCTAGGTACTTGTCTTTTTCATTAACATATATTTACTTAAATCATTATGGTCATTAACTCCTTTAAGATACATTCAACACATAAGGACATTCACATAATGGTGTTGAAGAATACCTAAAGACTCACACACTAACATCTTCAAAAATTAGTCTTGCAATGTCTAGAAAGCGTCCCATTCCACTACCTAACCTTCATAGTACTTCTCCAACACTAGCATGTATCACACGTATTGAGAATAGGCAATAACCGACATAGACCATGTTAGCTAATCATGGAATCCGTAGTGATGAACCTACTCCGATGGAGGTTATTCTACTTGCCAATGGTAGAACCTAAGACACATCCTATGTAGGCACATGGTTAAGGAATAAGAAGGGTTTCTTTATATTCTAGCCTCACCTTTAACTAGAGGTACTCCCTCACCATACTCATTTGATGCTATCCTTTGTTCTCATAGAGTATTTCAACCAAGGAGTATGTGAAGAAGTTCAATATCGAGTTCATAACCATATCACGGAACAACTTACCAAAGTGGTCCCCTAGGGTTGCCTTACAATGGTAAGAGGATAGAATGACTTTCCTAAGGATGATCTAATGTCGCTCAAGCCAACCAACCCTAAGTCCATCATTAACATAAGCAGGATACCATTAAGGCTTTAGACTACAAGGATATAATAACCTTCTTTCTAAAAGGTTCCACATAAATGACCTTCTTTATTATATTCAAGAACATATTCATTTCATACATATACGTTCATGACAAAGGGTGTTCTAACCTACTAAGTCAAGGATTTATATTCATTCATGTATCAAGTAAGGGACATAGGTCTACCTAGACAAGACACACTTCACTTTACATCATCACATATAACATCTCATTCAATAAGCACATAGGCATATCTACATATACTTGCAAATAATCCTTGAAACTTCTATAGGCTTATCACTGTAAATCATCACAAGCCTCATATAAGTCATCAAGAAGCATCATACTTCAATATCAAGTCATTACACATAAGAACTTCCTTATAGCCTACTAGAGACACATATTATCAACTAGGAGAACTCATTCTTAGACCTTACATGTACATATAAGCCTTCAATACATTCCTATTACTCACATAATCAAGTTATAACATGATAATATCATAATACATGAAGTAATGCGGACGGGGACACATAATTCACAAATATAGCACATAATCACCACCACCACAAGTGGACCATTCCAATCATAATCACAATTCAAGACCTATATTACATAATATAAAGAGAGTTCGGGTAGAATACCACCAATCCACTCTGACAACTTCAACCCATAGCCAATTAAACAAACATTATACCCAAAGGCCCTTACTAATAGCCATGATCACCATTTCAATCCAATAATCATAATGTACACTGAATTCAAGGTATTTCAAAATGAATTTATAAATCTAAGACATCCTACACATGATTCTAACATAATTCTTCCATAATTCAATAGCCCAAATCAAACTACACAAGAATTCAACAGTATAGACACATGATCACTTTACTCATAAAAAAGTGAAAACTAGGAGTGCATGATTTGCATGGGTTTATAGAATTTTAGGTTAAAATCATCAAATTAACATCAACTAAATCATAATATAGTGATTCTAAACGTTTTATGCAAGAACCCATCGCTAGATGTTGAATTAGAAGGTATCATGTTTTGAACATTTTTGAAAAATCATTGGAATCGACTCCTTGAAGAAAGAGGTTTCAAGGATGAAGAAGCATACTTTAATTGTGATGAAAAGCTCACAAAATTGATGGAGAAAAACTTGAAAAATCGGTCTTCTTCCTTGGAGCTTCAAAGCTTCTTTAATGGAGGTTTAGGACAGAATAGCGGAGAGGTTTTGTTTTGAGTTGAGGGTTATGTTTGATTGGTGAATTTAGGGGTATAAAAAGAGACAATGACCGTCAATAAGTAATCCCCTAATTAACCAAAAGATCCTTGCACTTATTAGACAATTTAACAAATTCAAATTTGACTTTAAAATGACGCGATCAAAATTGGGAGTTTACTGAGCGTCGCGGAGGCATTTTCAAATCTTTATTCTTGAAAATGTTGAGACAAAATGGTTTGTGACTGACCCGAGTCGTAGTACAAGATTTTTTTCTATTCAGTGCCAGCTACGCAACCCGCAGCCACTTCCAGATATTTGCTGGCGCAACAGCTTGCATGGCCATTTTTGGGTCCTCCTTGGGGACCCTTAGGCTAGTCGCCTGGGTATCGTTATTGGACGTTTCGACCCTCTGCTTTTCCGTCTATGAATAGGAACCATATATACACTATTTTACCCTCAAACCATCCCCAAAAAACTTCACTACGAAACACTACAATTCCCTAGTTCAAGTTCGACTAGTTTACGAACGTCTTGGACGTTCTTTGATGTTTAACCTACAAACTTCACAAAACATTATATACTGCCTCTAAGAACCATTATTAACCTTTTAAGGAGTTTAAAACCTCATTAAAAGAGTTCTAGGATCTTGTTCAACCTAACTCATTTTTTAGGGTGTAACAAGCAACTCTACCCTAGAGAACGCCAACACAATGGTGTAAAAAGCTTGACTAGAATAAAGATGATTCGATTAACTTACTCTAGTCAATACTACTCAACCTAACACATAGACAAGAGAATAATCTATTATCCTTTGTATATTAGGAGTTTAATTACAATTGAAGAACATAAGATACCAATCTCTAACTACAATAAGAAGCTTCAGCATTTCATCTAGTTGGTTGTTGCTATGAGCAGTGTTCTTCCTTGAAGATGGCATTCCCTTTTCAAGCATATGAATTTTTAGAGAAATTCCAAGTTTAGTTTCCAAATCTTGAGTTTGTTTTTTTGGAAAGAGATTATATCAAAATTAACACAAACCCCGTTGGACCGCCCATTGGCTGAGAGCCTGTCTTTCTGGAAAGACGTGCACCTACCACATTAGAGTGGCAGATTTTCTGACAGCTGTATTGACGTCCTTTCACATCACAGTATTTTAGGGACCAATTACCTTACAAAATTATCTTAGTATGTTCTTGATAGGATGTGCTGGCTCTCTCTCCTTTTGAATGTATTAATTAATTTGTTGTTTGTTACGTGGACTAAGTCAACTATAAAGAGTTATTGACAGTTTGAAAAACAACTATGTCCATTCTGAGTGGTGTAGTACAGTGAATCCTCACAAACCTCATGCACGACAACTCTACAGTTGTTCCCCACTATAGATCTGAACGAGAGAACTCCGCCAAGTACTAGGTCCTTGCATAAAAGAGGATCATAAGCACACCTAGAATATATGAGGTTGTTTCCTTCCATTTTATCACAACCTTGTATTCAATGAAAAAAAATTCCTTGTTTGGATTTTGATCCAACCAAATTTTACCTTCTATACATGGGATACTCATATACCCTTCTCCATTAAACATTTCTGATGCAATCTGCAAAATTATCAGATGATACCGATAGTTCCTCACTAGTTTGGTAAAATAATTTTCATTGAGAGAACCATATATCTCGCATTCGGATATTCTTTCCATGTATGACCTACCCAATCTATACTTTTCATCATCTTATGAGAAAAGTATGGAACCAAGTTGTCGTGGTCACTTGTGAGTACTACTACTGTCTCCTTCCTTAAAAGATGTGGCTCCGATGCCTGTCCTACCTCATCCACGAAAATATCATACAAGTTTCGTTGTTCGTGTGCATAAAGAGGAAATGCACTAACATATGTATATATGATAACCTTATATCTTTTAAGCACCCTCAGAAGAGGACACTTATAACCATTATCTTCAACATTACAAAATCGAAGGCAATGAGGAATCACATCGCATAAAGGATGCGTGAGTGCATTCAGCCTAAATATTGCATTCTTCTTCACTTCAACATTCTGCTAACTGACAAGTTTCTCAAGTATATGGCCTGTAGCACTATTTGAAGGTGCACAGCCAAGAACTTGAGCATCTTTCTTCATAATATGCAGTTGGATGATAGCTTCTATAAGAGGTCTTGTTTAACCGGTACCCGGAAACCCATCGATAACATATGGATCCCCCTTTACGAACCCGAGAATATTTTTAACAACACTTGTTTGCTCCTTGTTAAGCATACATGTATTATGAGGTGCCAAAACAACAACTTGTATGTTTCTCATTCTAGATACGACTGATTGAAATAGAATTTATCCATCTAAGATTTATATAACTTCGATGGCTTGATGCAACCTCCACACTCCCATACCGTTGAAAGAAAACTGAGCATTGTAAAGGTTTTTACCTAAATGGTTTTCATAAAATTCCTTATCAAGCTGCTTCTACTCAATGAATATAAGCCTGTGCAAAAGTAGTAGTTCTTACCTTTTATGTATATTAGATGAAAATAAAATTTAAAACAGAAAAGATAATTGATGACATGACTAATTGAACCAGGTTCATAATCCACTAGAAGAGCCAATGCCAAAACTTAGAAAACCTTATCAAAAGGGGCAAAGACTTTTTAAAAGGGGAAAAGAAGTGAAAAAGACTCCTTATAAGGCAAAGAAAGTTTGTTGAATTAAAATAACTATTTCCTTCTTCCTTCTGCATTCTAAAATGTGAAGTCACCTAGTACAAGGTGATGATGTCACTAGCATATGAGGTAGCTAGCTTTGTAAAGATATGATCTCCATCAAAAAGAGATGGCCTTCTCTAGGCTAGCCCTGGGACGAATAGACAAAAAATATGGTCCCCTTCACTTCATGGTTAGGGACTCTATATCATATTTCTACATGTCTTCCTAATACAAGTGACAATAAGATATTAATACTACCCAAAATCAAGTATTATTTTAATCAATTTCTGTACACAAACCTCCATCTTGACTTCTTCAATTGATAGTAAAGTTCTACAATAGGCAACGTAATTTCCTCTAATTAAACCTTCCCCAATAACATAGGGATATTATTTATTCTCTATCATTTCCCTTAAATCTCGTGGAATTCGATCTGATAGAAGATTGTGTATTAATACTTTATATGAATCCCTCAGGGGATTACAACACTCAATGAATCCAACATCTGCTTCTAGCGCTTTCTTCTTTCTATTTTTGTGGAATGGCCTACTTGAAGCTAGGGACCGAGAAAACTTGTCCTCAGCCTAAGCAAAAACTAACCTTTCTATGTTGCCATAACCCACATTGAAATGCACAACTGATGTGTGCAATCCATTCTCTTTGTGCTTACAAGTGAACCATGCAGTTAGTGGCCTACCTAGTTGTAACATTATATCCTCAAAAAGAGTTCTCTAATGAAAAGGAAACCAAGTTGTACATGCGACACTCTACATTGATATTATTCTCCTAGTACACCTCCTCCTACAGTCACACCCTGTAGCCCCAATCTCCACCACCCACAACCCTATCCGCCAATAATATTTGTCTAGATTATATAAAGAAATGCTTTTTAGAACAATTATATTTTTTGCTTTCATACCAAAAACAAGAAAATAAATGATCGTAAACATCTTCCTTCACACTGAACACACCTAAATGGTTTTTCAATATAAGTTCTCCCTTTTAATCCTTAAAGTTGTTATTTAAATATACATACACTTTTTTTGGCTCCCCGAAAGTACAGATTAATAAGCCTAATAATAAAATTTTCTAAACTATTGCAAGTAACCACGTCACAGTATCACAAATAATTTTAAATTTTAAACCCTTGCCCATAGCTACTCACACACAACGTTTCACTCACTTGAAATCAAAACCATAGGATTTAAAGTGAGAAATTTAGCCACAAAAGCAAGTCCCTCTTATCCACAAATGAAAATATTTAAAATCAAGTCCATATCGAAATTCTAAATGCATACATGTACCGTGATTTCATTATAATAGAATTTTCTCTTTACAAAATTATATGACAATGGATATGGAATGCACGTGCAGAGTACGTGCCTAGAGACTAGTAAGAATATAAATAAGAAATAAACTTATTTTCAACTAAACATATTCCTTCACAATGGACACACCAAAATGATTTTTGTAATATATGTAAGTTGTTCTTTTTGATTTACAAGTGTTAAATTAAAAATATATAAACTTTTTTCGACACCCCGATGTATAGATATACAAGCCTAATAATAAACTTTTTCTGAATTATTTCATAGTTCTAAGTGAGAAAAACAAAAATGACATAAAAGTTTTAATTTCTCCCTGGAACTAAAAAGCAACTTTTTGCTCACTCAATCTCAGAACATATAATTGAAAATGAGAATGTTTGTCACACAAGTAAATCTCTCTCGTCCACAAATAAAAATATTGCCAATCAAGTCTACATCAAAATTGTGCCAAATTCCACACAACTTTTAGAATCAGTTGCTCTTGAAATCAAACCATACACATGAGAAAAGATCACACAGTCACAATTGAGTTGAGAAAACTAACAACGCATATGAAATTAAACAAATACGAAGGAAAGATCACCCCTATTTTTGTCTCTAGAAAGAGTGAACAGAGAAAAGAGGTTTAAACTTAATTGGAGATGAGGTAATATGGAATGTAAGTAAGATACATCCATACATAATTATTGTTAACATAATTATGTTAATTAATATATACTCAAATTAAAACTTTAATTAGTAGTTGACAAAACAGGATTATAGTCTCTTCATATTTTAATGAATTTTCTTTGATTATTACTCTTTAAGTGAGATTGAAACATAATTAATGCTACAAACTCTAGTTTAATATAATATAACATATAAATAGGTGTCGATTGACATATATAATTCTATGAAATGGAAGTCAGTCTAGATTTTTCGCTCTAACTTGATTAGTTTAATAACTTATTAGCTAGCTTACTTTTCAGCCACCATATTGCCTTCCCTAAAGCCAATGTTAGAAGGTATATAGAAAAAATGATAATAATTGTAAATAATATCTTACAATCCTTAACAAAAGAATCAAAATAGGATTTATAATTTACAAATGTGTTCTATGAGAGGTTGATGAAGTCGTTGATTATATGTCCAACGAATTATCACACCAACCAAAATTATTAGAAAAGTCACGCTTCAACTAATTGAGAGCTTCTCAAAAGCTCATAATCTTTATGCAAATAACTTTCTTGCTATTTATTTGTGTCCCCAACTTTTTTTTATTATTTAACAGATGTTTGGTCATAGATTTTAATACTATTTTACTTTACTTGTTATTTAAGCAATTCAAGTTGAAGAAGAAGTTGCATTTGGTAATACTTTTCTTCAAAGAAAATAAGAGAGTATGTTATATTCTAGGTGTTTTGATGATCCTTACAAATGCAGAGACCTATTTCCTGGCAGAGTGCTCTAGTTGAGATTCAAATGGGGTATGTACTGCATAAATAGGAAGATTGAATGAGATTTTCTATTTCGGTGTCTCCCTAATGCAGGGACTCGGTCCCTAGAATAGTTCTATCCATCAGATGCATAATGGGATACAACTGTAAAGTTGTTCAGAGTACTCAATTGTTTGTGAGGTGCCAACTTACTAACCAATAAGAATAAATGAAGGTGTTTTTCCAACTGGAACTCCCAAAGAAAATTTCAAGGGACCTATTCCCTAAAAGACTGTGATTTGAAAAAGTGACAAGAGAGCCGTCAAAAAAGCTGCCACATTCTATATGGTAGGTGATCAACACGCTTTCCGCCAAAAAGGTTGTCTCAAGGAGCTTGTGCGTATTTTAGGTAGTCTTTTAACCAAAGTTACAAACCCATGTTTTTGTAAAAGAAGTGTTGGATTTCATAAAATTCAAAATCTCAAACAAAGAAGCCATCTTTAAGGAAGAACATTGCTCATGCTCAACAAAGGGACCAGATGAAGTGCTGAAGTGTCTTTGTTGTATTTTAAACTTTGTTTCTTGTATGATTTCATTTTAAACCTATTCATATGATATAATAGATCTTTTTTTTGTTCTACCAAAAGTCTAAGTTAGTTAAGGTCATCAGATTTAGTGGTCAACATTTATTCTGCTTAGTCAGAATTCTAAGTCATCCAGTGGTAGGTTGTTCAGTGGGCAAAAGGGTTGTTGCTTGGTAAAAATTCAAAGTGATATAGGTGGGATGCTTTATTGGCAACATGGTTGTTTCTTAGAAGAATTCTAAGATATCTAGATGTGGTAGCTTAGTAGGCAATAGTGTTATTTCATAGTTGCTCTCTTTGTAGTAAAAGTAACTATATCGAGGGGGAAGGGAATTAGATGTAACTTCCTACGTTTCAAGAAGTTGTAAGATGAATCATTGAGTCATTTGAGTGAATTGGAGTTTGGATTAAAATTCTTGTGAGGACAGGTCATGGATTTCACTGCCATTGAGCAACAGGGTTTACAAGTAAAATCATCTTGCAAATTTTACTTTCTGCCATTTACTTTTTGCATCCATTTTAGTTATTGTTCTTGCTGAATCAAGGGTCCTAGTCCTTTACGTATACTGGATGCATACTACCGCTTGTGCTTACAGTATTGTTCTTACCATGTCAAGGGAGCTGGTCAGAGCTTGGTCTCTCTATCTGGTTAAAACCAAGAGAGGGATTGGTTCGAGGAATTGCAACTCTACTAAGCCTTGATTGTCATTAAATTCTTACCAAGGACTTGAATAATGGATATTTAACTCCAGATGTTCCTATGTATAGAAAACAGTACGATAAAGAACGCAACAAGAAGAAGAGTTCACTAGTGCTAAAGGTATCTCAAAATGATACATCCGAAGATGAAGAGGAGATGACTTATTTGACTAAAAGGTTTCAAAAAAATTTCATAAACATGTAGGGTGTCAAAACAAGGGAAACTCAAACAAAATAAAAAATGAAAACAACCTCTTCAAAAGGGTGGAAAGCCAGGGCTCTTTAGGAGAGAATCTGAAAGCCATAAGCATGAATGTCAATATCTCAACGAAAAGAGAAGGGACCAGATCCCTGATCGTGCTAAGGGAAAGGCTAATGTTTATAGGGTGGTAAAGAAAGTCATTACAATATCTTAAAACACCTCTAATGATTCTAAAGACGAGATACATAGAAAATATGATAGTTTCATTCTCAAAGACAAAGACAAAAATCGGATCCGATTAATGAAGTGGATCGGCAGAAAGATGCAAAAAGGCACAAATCAGTTTCTCTCTAACTGTCACAAAGTGGCATACCTAAAATAAATGAGAACATGGGCTAACTCACTCAAATATTTCAAAAAAACATGAAAAAATGTGGAGCTCTCATGAAGAAGTAAATCTCGACAAGGCTAAAAACTCAAATTATGTGTGTTTCAAGTGTGGTAAACCAGTCCACTTCATTAGAGACTGCCCCATGCATAAGGTTGAACACAAGAAATGTGTCAAGTCTGTATGAGACAAAAGCAAAAGCAAGGACCAAGTCCGTAACAAGTCGAGCAGAAGAAAAACTGTTGATCATGTTAAGAAAAAGGCTCGTGTTTTTTGGGGTAATTCCTCAAGTGACTCAGAAGAATCAGAACATCCTGAAGATGCATCCATGTTTGTAGTCCAACATGATGAACATGTGTTTGATGCTTTTCTTTGATTTCATGGTAAATTAAGATGATGAATATTTTAATGAAAAGGTAACCTTATCTGACTTAAACCAAAATGTGAATGCCTTTTCCATTAGAAAATTGAGAAATCTAGTTGTTGTACTAATTTATTAAATCATTCATCTAACCACTGAGAAGGATATATTGAACAACATCTTAGATATATTTTATGACAAAAATATTGTTATGGTTACTAAAATATCTTATATTGAAAAAAAAAATGGTTCTAATAGATGAATATCTACAACTGAAGGAAAACATAAAAATGATGACTATAACTATTTCTAAAGGAAATAATGATTGCGGCATCTTCCAGCTAGAGCTTGAAATAAGATGCCTAGTTCTGAAACGAAGATGAACTTGTCTCTATTAAAAAAATCTTTTGTTTGAAAGTGACCTGGTCCATGTAAAAGATGAACTGAGCAAATCCCTCAAATGGACCACTTACTCTAACGTTCTTACAAATATAATCAGTCAGGGTAATAACATTAAAAGAGGGTTGGGTTGTAAGAAGATAGATTTTCCATACATTCCTTACAACAAAAATATTTGAAACACTTTGAAAATCCAAGACGAATCTTAAAGAATAACACAGGTTCCATGAGGTATAAACACTGTTTTAACGCCTATTCTAATGAAAATAAGTCATTTAGGAAGTTTAGGAACCAAAACGTACATGACGTACGGAAACTAGTTCTAGAAGGTACTAGCGTGCCTAAGCTTATTTGACGAGCTTTTAAAACTTGAAAATCTATGAATATTGTTTAATGAGTGGAGAATAGGTATTAAGAATATTCATGGTCGAAACTTCAGGGTAAGACTTCCCAAGTACTAACAAAGAGCCCTTTAAGAGGACCCTAGAACGTAGGAGGCAACACTGTCTGGGAAGTGTGCAACCACGAGATTCAAAGGACGGCTCATGTGTGGATTGATGGGGCATAGTTCCCAACCATTTCCCAACACTTAAACAAAGCTGGAGCCGTCACCCGCATAATGATTTGATCAAAACTACAGTTGTGCAGCAGGGAGGGAGGCCTGGCCGTCGATGGACCAATGATCCGTCGGTCGTGGTCTCGTCGATGGGCCTGCAAATTTTCCTGCACGTTTTAAGTTAGTTTCATTTAATAAGTTATGGGTTTAAGGGAGCCTAATTAAGTTTATTAATCCCCCATTAAAGGCCCCAACCCTTATTAGATTAAACATAACTCACAAAACAAATTCTCTTCCTTCTCTCTTCTTTCTCTTTCTCTTTGCAAGACGCCATTAAAGACATGCTAGGGGAGGTATTTGGGGTTTGTAAAGGGACGAATTCACCATCAAATCTTCATCAAACATTGAGGTATGGGATCTAATTCACCTTTCATACCTTTTTCCTCAAAGGGTTCCTTCAAAGTATTTTGAAAAGTGGGATTTTCGTGTGGGTTCTTCTTAATCTCGAAAATTAAGTTATGAATTGGTTTGTTTATGTTCTTTATTGGATAATTTGAGTAGCTTAACATACATTCTAACTAAATTATTCTATACCTTGATGGTTTGATTTAGTTTGTAGATGATGATCCTTAACCCTTAACTAGGTTTGATATTGATGTGAATTAGGTTGAATTTGTTCAATTGATTTGGTTATTAGTTAATTTATACAAATTGATGTTATTACATTGATCATGAAAAATTTGAGTGAATTGTAGTCTTTGATGCTAGTTCTTGGGAAGATGATCTATGTTAGAAAGTGAATTGACCTAAGTATCTTATCTTAAGCTATGATCTAGTATTGAATTGTGATGTAGTGATTCTCCTAACCTTGTATGATGTTGTATACCCAATATTGGGTTGATCTAAGGGTTTTTGGTAAGACCATGATGATGTTAAATTGAAACGTCTTGACTATGTTGTGAGGTTGATTAAGGTGTATATGTTATAAGGATGGTGATGACAATCAATGTTCTTTATTATGATATGAAATGCTAATGAGTTAACCTCACTTATATGAATTGTAATAAAAGGATTTATACTCATGCAATTCTTATTGAGCTATGATGATGATTATACAAGAGTTAAACCCTATGACCTAAACTAAGCTATGATTGATAATTAACAACTTAAAGACATATCAAAAAGGGACTCTAGCTTCAAAACCGAGTGAAGTAGAGTGAGGACTGTCCCTTCCCACATAGGGAAGGTAGGAGCACTAAATTACCCTTGATATTGGAGAGTACAACGCATGTAGCATAAAGAGGGTCCCAACTATATCTCCTAGTTCTTGAACTTTGTTGCCCCCATAGGAATACTAGATAGTGTTTCCACGTACTTGCTTTGTTTTATGTTTTGGGTACTACCTTAGGGTTTTATGACACCATTTTCCACACTATCTCATGTGATGTATGTTAGTTAGGGTAATATGTTCCCAAAAGGTAAAATGAATTATAGTATTGAACTCTAACTAGGATAACCTAAGCGGTCTAGCTTAGTCTAGGTAGAGGTATGGGACTCTACCTAAGCATTGCACTAGTTAGTCTTGAGGGGAGTCTTAGGAGGATGTTCTTATGTATGTTTATGCTTATAATGATATATGATACGTATATGATGAACTTGCACATTGTTGATACTATATGTTGGTTAGTTCACTTATTAATATGTGTTGGCTTATGTTGTTAAAGTAAGATGAAATGCATATCTAAATGTCATGTTATGTGAAGTAGGGTGTTAGTCATGGTTCTTATTGGGTACATGATTGAGTAAGGTTATTGGGCTTTGCTTGATCGTTGCACTTGTTGTCTTGATGGGGGTTCATGGGTAATTGTGTTGCTTTGTTATAGTGAAATGTACTGTTATTCATGCTTATCGCTAATATGACTTGAACATAGAGTTACTTGAGTATGTATCTACTTATATGGTATGAATGGTTGATTTGACTTGACTTGATGTTATAGGAATGTGAGGAACATGTCTATGACTTAATAAATGTGAAATATTGATTAGTATGGTCTTGTTGAATATGCATTAATGTTTTAAATGAAAAATGCATACTTATTGAAATGTCCTTTTCCAAGCATGTTGGACAAGTATATGTGCATATGGTCTCATACTTAGTACAAGTGGTGTACTAACCCCATTTCTTCCTATTTCTACAACATTTTATGTTCCGGCAGTTGAAGTCTGATTCGAGACAACTTGAAGAATACTTAGAGATTCTCTACCATCTAAGTGGGTAGATCCTCCGTTTCCAAGGTCGACGCCAGTATCGAGCTTAAGACTCTTTTGTTTTATCTCCTTTCATTTGAGTACGGATTGATAAAGCCTAGACATGTCTCTATTGACATTGATGTAGGGCTATGCCCAAATTTCTATGACTTCTTAGATGGTATGAGATGAGACAATCTTTAAGACTATTTTCTATCTTATATATATATGAGCAATAAAAGTAGAAGGTTATGTAACCTTTCTATACAAAGGGTCTATGCATACTCATATATACATTATGTGTATGTAGAGGTCTATGCAAACCTCCTCGTAGAAGTAATGAAAAGTTTTAAATTTCTGCTAAATTCGACTTACGAAAGTGATGATGTAAGCTAAAAGGATAGTCTTAGTCCTCAAAGATGATGACAACGGTGGTTACGTCTAAGGGGTAAACCTGGATGTGTTAAACTTGGCATCAGAGCATAAGGTTGAATTATCTTAGAGTCAATGTCTCTCTCAACCACGTCTATGTAAGTTCATGTTCATAATATTGAAGCGCGCCACACTTATGGATAGGAACCTAAATGATTCCTAGGAAACTTTCATTTTCTTGAAAATCTTATATCGTGCAATTAGAGTATACCTATGTTGTGATTTTGCATTTAATCCCATTGTTGTTATTACAACAAGAATGGACACTCGAAGGAATTTGGCACGAAGAATTAAAGAGGAAATTGCCAATGCGGGAACTCCTCTCCATGGTGATCAAGTTCCTCCACATGAAGAAGATGCTAATATGGAACAAGGTCCGGTCAATCCTCCACCCTTGACGGATGGACATATAAGGATTGCACTCATCTAGTTTGCTCAAGACGCCACTGCTCAACCCCAAGCTATGACGGCCCAAGCACACCGAGAGGTTGTACCCCATTCTCACAAACAAGTTACTACTTTGGCTTCCCGTCTAAGGTACTTCACTCGAATGAACCCTCCTACCTTCTACGGGTGTAAGGTTGAGGAAGAGCAACAAGAATTCATCAATAAAGTGTATAAGATACTTTTGTCTATGGGGTTGTCCATAAGTGAAAAGGTCGAGTTGGCCACATATCAACTCAAGGATGTGTCTCAAGAATGGTTTATACAATGAAGGGATAAAAGGCCATTGAGGGGCGGTCCAGTGACTTGGGAGATTTTCAAGAAGACTTTTCTATATTGGTTCTTTCCTAGGGAGATGATTTATCAACCTTGTCCAGGAAGGTATGTCAAAATATGCTCCTTCTTTGGTTTCCGATCCTAGAGATGAAATGAGTAATTTTGTGACGGGGGTGTCGGATGATTCGCAAGAGGAGTGTCATTCGCCTATGCTACATGACAACATGAACATTTCTCATCTTATGGTGCATTGCAAGCATGTGGAAGAGGCAATGTCTAAGATAAAGAGTAGAGATGCTAAGAGAGCAAGATCTTTTGATGGAGGAACTTCAAAGAATAGGCTTGGAATACAACGAGCCTAGGTTTAAGAAGCAGGTTTCAAGTCAACTTCCTTCCAAGTTCCCTAAGGCTAGTGTTGATAGGGTGTCTAATCCTATGTTTTGGAAGGAAAAAGGGTACTAATTCACCAACCGATATGCCAACTTGTGGAAAGTGTGGCAAGAAGCACTATGGTGATTTTCTTAAGTGGACGAACAATTCTTTTAGTTGTGGTAAGAGCGGGCACAAGGTTAGGGATTGCCCTAATGTGATTGATCAATACAAGGGTAGTGGTAAATCTCAAGAAAGTGGTTGAAATGAGGCTCCAAAGAAGAACCGCTTATATGCTCTTCGATATAGGGGTGAGCAAGAGACTTCTCCCGATGTGGTGACCGGTATGTTGAAGTCTTCTCGATTGATTTATATGACTTAATTTATCCTGGTGCTACTTTATCATTTGTCACTCCTCTCGTAGCCAAAAATTTTGATATTTTCTCGATATTTTGCATGAACCTGTTACAGTGTATACCCTGGTGGGTGAGTCGGTTGTTGCAAAAAGGGCGTATAGAAGTTGTCATATAATGTTGACCAATAGAGTTTCTTATGTTGAACTAGTAGAACTCGATATGGTCAATTTTTATATTCTATTGGGTATGGATTGGATGCATGCTTGATTTGATTCTATTGATTGTAGGACAAGGGTAGTGGAGTTTAACTTTCCAAATGAACTCGTTATACACTGGAAGGGGAGAAACTCTATTGCTAGAGGTCGTATCATCTCGTGTCTAAAAGCATGCAAAGTTATCTCAAAAGGTTGTCCATGCCGTATTGTAAGAGTACAAGATCTAGGCTCCGAAATTCCTCCCATTGAGTCGGTCCCCGCAGTGAGTGAATTTTTGGAGGTCTATCCTAATGATCTTCCCGGTATTCCTCCCGAAAGGGAAATTGATTTTGGTATTGATTTGCTACTGGATACAAATCCCATTTCAATTCCTCCTTATCGTATGGCTCCGCCCGAATTTAAAGATTAAAAATCATAACTCAAAGATTTACTACACAAAGGCTTTATAAGGCCTAGTATTTCTCCATGGGGTGCTCCGATTTTGTTTGTGAAGCAGAAGGATGGGTCTTTAAGAATGTGTATTGATTACCGCCACCTCAATAAAGTCACAATCAAGAAAAAATATCCTCCCCCTCGCATTGACGACTAGTTTGATCCAATTCCAAGAGGCAAGCTACTTTTCCAAGATTGACTTTGAGGTCGGGCTATCACCAACTTAGGGTGAGAGGTGAGGATATACCAAATACGGAATTCTTGACTAGATATGGTCATTATGAGTTCTTAGTAATGTCCTCTAGTCTCATTATTGCTCCGGCGGCGTTTATGGACCTAATGAATAGGGTGCTTCAAAATTACCTAGATTCATTTGTCATTGTCTTCATTGATGACATCTTGGTATATCCGAAAAATGAGGGTGAGCATATGAACTATTTGAGGGTTGTGTTGTAAGTACTTAATGAACAATAATCGTTTGCCAAGAATAGCAAATTAGGGTTTTGGTTGAGGTCGGTGACATTTCTTTGTCACATCATCTCTACTGAGGGAGTTGAGGTTGATCCAAGGAAAATGAAGGCGGTGAAAAGTTGGCCTAGACCTTTGACTCAAACGGATATTAGAAGTTTCTTGGGTTTAGTGGGTTGTTATCGGATGTTTGTGGAGGGTTTTGTTTCCATTACATCTCCCTTGACTACCTTGACCCAAAAATGTATGAAATTCGAGTGGTTGGAGGCATGTAGAAGTTTTCATCTATTGAAAGTTAGGCTTACTTCCACTCAGGTGTTGACCTTAATGGAGGGTACAAAGGGTTTTGTCATGTATTGTGCTGCATCCCCAGTGGGTTTTGGGTGTGTGCTTATGCAACATGGGAAGGTTATAGCCTATGCATCTAGGAAACTTAAGGTAAATAAGTGAAACTATCAAACTCATGACCTTGAGTTAGAGGTCGTGGTTTTTGCCTTGAAAATACAAAAGCATTACCTGTATGGTGTACATGTTGATGTCTATACAAATCATAAGAGTCTTCGATATGACTTTACCCAAAAGGAGTTGAAGGATATTCCTCACAATGTAATGTTGATACTTATGTGTGGTATTTGAAGTTTTAAATTTCCTTGTGTAAGTGATATGATTGAGGTTTTTATGTATTCTTGTTGGTTGAGCTCCTAGTCTTGAGTCTATTACTTCCTTCTAAAGATTTTTAGTGTCATTCGGGGAAGAATGTTTCTAAGGGGGGCGGGGGGGGGGGGG
>NC_028647.1:29317826-29324878 GCF_001406875.1 Solanum pennellii | reverse complement strand
GGGGGGGGGGGGGGAGATAATGTGGCACTTCGAAAATCCAAGATGTGTTTAAAAGCCTAACATAGGTTCCATGAGGTCTAAACACTGTTTTAAGACCTATTTTAATTAATATAGGTCTTTGGGAAGTTTAGGAACTAAACCATCCAAGAACGTCCCTGACGTTTGGAAACTAGTTTTAGGAGGTACTAGCGTGCCTAAGCCTATTTGATGAGTTTTTAGAAGTCAGGAATCTACGAAAATTGGTGAAAGGGTAGTTAATAGGTTTTTAAGATCATTCGTGGTCGAAACATCAAGGTAGGACTCCCCAAGGACAAACAAAGGGCCCTTAAGGAGGACCCTAGCACGTAGGAGGCAACACTGTCTTAGCAACGTGGAACCACGAGATGGAAAGGATGGTTCGTGTGTGGATAGACGGGGCGTCGATGCCAACCGTCGCCCAAAACTAATCCAAAATGATGGATCCCTCGCGTACACAAATCTCTGATGAAAACTACGGTTGTGAAGCACAGAGGGAGGCCTGATCGTCAATGGACCAATGATCCGTCGATCGTGGTCTCATATATGGGCCTGCAATTTTCCTGCACATTTTAAATTCATTTCATTTTATTAGTTAAGTGCTTAGGTGGTTAATTATGGGTTTAAGAGAGCCTAATTAAGTTTATTAACCCCCCATATAAAGTCCTCAACTCTCATTAGACTAAACATAACTCACAAAACAAATTCTCTTCCTTCTCTCTTATTTCTCTCTCTATTTTGAAGACACCATTGAAGACTATCTAGGGGAGGGATTTGGGGTGTTTAACGGGACGAATTCACCGTCAAATCTTCATCAAACGTTGAGGTATGGGATCACCTGTGAGACCTTTTTCCTCAAAGGGTTCCTTCAAAGTATTTTCAAAAGTGGGGTTTTCATGTGGGTTCTTCTTAATCTCGAAAATTAAGTTATGAATTGGTTTGTTTATGTTTTATATTGTATAATATGAGTAGATTAACATGCATTCTAACTTAATTATGCTATATCTTGATGGTTTGATTTAGTTTGTAGATGATGATCCTCAACCCTTAACTATGTTTTATATTGATGTGAATTTGGTTGAATTGGTTCGATTGATTTGGTTATTGGTTGAATTGCTATTAATTGATGTTGTTACATTCATCATGAACAAATTTGAGTGAATTGTAGTCTTTCATGCTAGTTCTTGGTAAGATGATCTAGGTTAGAAAGTGAATTGACCTAAGTATCTTATCTTAAGCTATGATCTAGTATTGAATTTTGATGTAGTAGTTCTCCTATCCTTATGATCATGTTGATTATTGAATTATGATATTGTATACCCAAAATTGGGTTGAATTGAGGGTTTGTGGTAATACCTTGATGATGGACTATGAAGTAGACTTGGTAAGTCTTGTGATATCTATCCTTTGCTTCAAATTGTGGTTAAATATGACTAATTCATGATTTGATATCGGAGTATGCCTTGTATTAGGATTGATACGGTGGTATGATGTTTAATCAAAATGTCTTGACTATGTTGTGCGGTTTGATTAAGGTGTATATGTTATAAGGATGGTGATGACTATCAAATTGCCTTATTATGATATGAAATGTTAATATGTTAACCTCACTTATATGCATTGTAATGAAAGGATTTATAATTATGCAATTCTTATTGAGCTACTGATAAGGACTATACAAGGGTTAAACCCTATGACCTAAACTAAGCTATGATTGATAATTAATGTCTTAAAAACATTTCAAAAAGGGACTCTAGCTTAGCACCGAGTGAACTAGTCTGAGGACTGTCCCTTCCCACATTGGGAAGGTACGAGCACTAAAGTACTCTTGAGATTGGAGACTACGATGCATGTAACATAAAGAGGGTCCCAACTATATCTCCTAGTTCTTGAATTTTGTTGCCCCCATAGGAATTCTATCTAGTGGATTCACGTAGTTGCTGTGTTTTATGTTTTGGTACTACCTTGACAAGTAGTCCGCCTTCCTTCAGTGTAAGGTTTTGTCACACCAGATTTCGCACTAGATCATGTTGTCTATGTCATTAAGGGAAAGATGTTCCGAAAAGGTAGAATGAGTTAACGGATTGAACTCTAAATAGGATAACCTGAGGGGTCTAGATTAGTCTAGGTAGGGGTATAGGCCTCTACCTGAAAATTGCACTAGTTATCCTTGAGGGAAGTCTTAGGAGGATGTTCTTATGTATTTTTATGCTTATAATGATATATGATACGTATATGATGAACTTGCACATTTTTGATATTATATGTTGATTAGTTAACTTATGAATATGTGTTGTCTTATATTGTTAAAGTAAGATGAATTGTATATCTAAAAGTCATGTTATGTGAAGTAGGGTTTTAGTCATGGTTCTTATTGGGTTACTTGATTGAGTAAGATTATTGTGCTTTGCTTTGTCATTGCACTTGTTGACTTGATAGGGGTTCATCGGTAATTGTCTTGCTTTGTTATAGTGAAATATACTCTTGTTCATGCTTATCATTAATATAACTTGAATGTAGAGTTACTTAAGTATGTATCTGCTTATATGGTATGAATGGTTGATTTGACTTGACTTGATGTTCTAGTATTGTGAGGAACATGTCTATGACTTAATAATTGTGAAATATTGATTAGTATGGTCTTGCTGAATATGCATTAAGGTTTTAAATGAAAAATGCATAATTATTGAAATGTCATTTTATAAGCATGTTTTATAAGTATATGTGCATATGGTCTCATACTTAGTACAAGTGGTGTACTAACCCCATTTCTTCCTTTTTCCCCAACATTTTAGGTTCCAGTCGTTGAAGGCTCATTCACGACGACTTGAAGAAGACTTGGAGATTCTCTACCATCCAAATGGATAGGTCCTCACTTTTCGAGGGCGATGCCAATATCGAGCTGATGTTTTTATTTTAGTAGTAAGACTCTTTTGTTCTATCTCCATTCATTTGAGTACGGATTGTATAAAGCCTATATGTGGCTCTCTTTATATTTATGTAGGGATATACTCAAATTGCTATGATGGTTTAGATGGTATGAGATGAGACAATCTTTAGGACTATGTTCTATCTTATATATATATATATATATCTATGTGTGTGTGTGTGTGTGCAATAAAAGTATAAGTTTATGTAATATTCCTATTCGTAGGATCTATGTAATCACAATATATATATTATGTATATGCAGAGGTCTATGTAAACCTCCTCGTAGTAGTAATGAAAAGTTTTAAAATTTCCACTAAATTAGACTTATGAATGCGATGATGTAAGATAAGAGGCTAGTCTTAGTCCTCAAATAGGATGACAATGCCGGTTACGTCTAGGGGGTAAACCCGGATGTGACAATATTGTTGCTCACTATTTGTTGTCTGTTCATGTATTCATGATGGCCATCTAAAGAAGGACTGAGCATCTTGGAAAAGGTCTCAAGAAATTTCCTTAGAGCATCCAAATAGAGGGAAAAATAGAAGAAGGTACATGGTCTTGCTTCTGGTCGTAAATTGAAGAAAACCAATATATCTCACTAGAAAAAAGATTTTCTTATCACTCTACTATCTGTTATTTTTAACTACGTCTCAATTGGTTACCAAGGCTTATAGGTGATTTGATATACAAGTAGAGGAGGTAGCATCAGTCGGTGTTGGTTTATTTATAGTTGATTCCCAACTTTTGCACTTCAAGGTGGAGGTGTCTATTTGGCAATGGAAAGAAAGTGTATTGTTTGTGTAGGCAGTACTTGAAAGTTTGTGGAACAATCTTTCAAAGTTGTATACTATGTCAATGGGTTGATGTACAATCTTCTAAGTGTTTCTCGGATTTGTGATAAAGAAAATTGAGTTAAACTCTTATAAGATAAATGGGTGTCGAAAACTTGCTCTCTTGGGTGGTGATCTTGATAGAAAATTGAATTAAACTCTTATAAGATAAATGGGTGAAGAACATGTATATTGCTGATTTGAATATTGCTTATAATGACAATCTAACTTTCCTTGGTTTTCAAGGTGACAATGATGAGGTATTTCATAAGAGATATGCTTATGTAAGTGTTTCTCTAGTGCACAAACTTGTGTCAAGGAACCTGGTACTCTGTCTGCTAAAAATAAAATTTTCAGATAACAAAGTTTGTGATTCTTGTGTTAAAAGGTAGCAGATCAGCCCATCGGTTAAGTGGAATCGGTAGGTTGTTAATCTTCCAAAGGAATTTTGGGCTGAAATGGTTAATAGTGCATTTTTCTTACCAAAATGATGATACTGAGAAGTGTAATCTCAACGATATTGAAAAAGCATTATTGGGATACTCTTCCTCCAAAAAGTATTATCTTGTGTATAAAAAATATTTGCATTTAAGAAGATGTCCATGTTATTTTTTATGAGTTCGTAAGAATTGAGAAGTCAGTTGCAAAACAACAAAAATTCTTAAATGGAAGAGTTTCTTCAGAAAGAGAGAGATGCTCTAAACAATGATCTTAATGAAGAATATTCTTTTTATAAATCCAGCAATCCCAAAGAAGCTAATTAATATTATGAATCCCAAAGAAGCTAATGAATATGATAAACCTGATGAGGGACCTGGTCCAGTAGACAATGTTGAACAAAGAGGATGCAGTTCAATGGAATAATGTGAATTGTTAAGGTGAGAATACAAAATTTGATCAAGCTCAGTTTGAAACAAGCAAAGTCTGTCACTCGGTTTTCGACGGGCTGATTGTTGTTTAAGTTCCTTTTAAACAATGGATTCAGAAAAGGTAAAATCAACAAAATCCTCTCTTTGAGATCACTAGGAGCGGACTGTATAGATTGCTGATATCATCTTTGAATATACTTTTGAAGTGTTTGACGCAGTGTTTTTTGCACTCATGAGTAGTGTATTTTGAAGTGAGAATGATGGAAGAACTAAATTTCTTCTTGGGGCTTTAAATCATCAAACTTCTAAAGCCTTGCAAAATGGAAGATCAAGTGGTTGCCATCTTCACCAAAGTCCTAAGAAAGTACCAGCTTTTCAAGAATAGGGACCTGGTTCCTGCACAGAGAAGTTACTTAAGAAGTTTCACATTATGGAAGCCAAGTCAACTAATGCCCACATGGGGACAACTTCAATGCTTGATGCTGATAGATATGTTCCAGATGTTAACTATGCAAGTTTTAGGGTTTATGCAAGATTCCATGGTTTTCCAACGAAATCACATTTGAAACCTACTTAGAGAATCCTAAGACAATCAAAGAAGACAGGGACCCGGTTCTAGTATGTCCATTAGGATACTTTTTGACTTGGAGGAAGCAGGTGATGCTGATTATGCTGAATATCCATTTTATAAAAAGAGTACATCATGAATGGATTATGTTCTAGGCTGATATCTCACTCATGGAACTAAGTGGCAAGATTTAATTGCACTTTCAACAACTGAGGCAAGGCATATAGCAAGTGCAACTAGATGTGCTCAACTCTTATGGATCAACCAGCAACTTGAAGCTCTTAGAACACCTGGCTTAGATAATCATGTTGAAGTTGGGATTGCAGAAACCTTCTTGAACACATTCAGCCTGAAGCAATAAACCCTTTCATGAATATGCAAAGGGAGCAGGTATCCTTGCTTTTTAGTTATGTATGTTTTAGAAAATTCAGTCTCATAACTTTTGTAGGTACGCACACATTGAAAAGGGGCTGAAGGAAAAGGGAGGTCAGGACAAATGTAGGCAATAACTTTCCGCTTACAAGGATAAAATCGGTCCTTCTCGAATGTTAGCACTCATAACAATGCATTTTGAATTATGAATGAGAGTCGTTGTAATTGCAACATGTCTATCATTCACATATCAAATAATTGTGCTATATTTTGAATATCAAGATAACACTTGTCTCCACATGATACATCCTTCAACTTCCCTTGCACTCCATACGTCTTTCCATATCCCTAGAAAACTTAAATTTCATTACGAAATTCAAAAATACTCAAAACCATCTTTTCTCCTCCTTGTAAAACACTTCAAATGCTTAAATCTTTTGTTCCTTCTTGATAATTTTTAATTAATGATTTTCTGAGTGTGAAGAGGGACCTGAGGTCCAATAAGAAAAAAGAAGAAAGTGGAAAAGATGATGATCAAAACGAAAAAAGTTGATAGTAATAGAACTCAAAGATTGTTGAATAGGAGAGTATCTAAAATAAGAAAAATGATTAAAAATGGAAAAGAAAAAATAAATATGAAATGGTTCCTCAATTATTGATCTCTCATCTCGGAGACCTTGAGTAAGTTTAATCTTACTAATCTTTTGTCAGGAAAAACTCAGGGTTGATATGGAAGCTAGGACAACTACTCCAGCTAATAGGGATACTACAATGCTTTTTTTTGAAGTCTTTGCTTCTGGAGGAACAATTTGAGGGACAAGGTTGAAAAAAAACGTGGCAGCACAGCATGCTGAAATTTAAGAGATGCTTCTAACAATACATGATAGGTTATATGTTCTACTAATTCTATTATTTCCATCCATTGCTTCTAATTCATCGCTGTTCTCCTTAAATTCCCATGCCAGTCTTTATTCATGTTTTATCGAAACACAATAGGTATTTCATTATCTCTCATTCGTAACAATATTTTCAATGATTTGATTGCTGATATTTTATTTATGAATGAAAATGCCATATTTCTACTAACTTGTCTCATTACTTTATGCATTTTTAGTTATGCTCAGCGTTGCCAAATGTCCATGAACTTGCTTGAACTATATTTGTGGCAACTTGGTTCACTGCTTTAAACTTTCTTATGATGTTCATGTCGATACGGGAAAGAAGTGCTACTTGAATAACACATAGTCATGTCGATAGGAGGAAGAAGTGCTAGTTGAAGAGGATATGCTAATGCCGATAGGGGAAGAATCTCAAAAAGTTTGTCATCATCAAAAAGGGGGAAATACAATTTTGATGTTTTGATGATTTGACAAACTTCGGGGATGATGAAATTCGCGGTAACAGTTCTTGTTGATAGAGGTAACTTGTGAATAAGCATGTTATCTTAAAAAAAAGGGGGGGGGGGGG
>NC_028647.1:29307119-29317450 GCF_001406875.1 Solanum pennellii | reverse complement strand
GGGGGAGGGATGATAATATGGATCTTATATAAAGTTTTGATGATTTAAAAAACTTAGGGATCTATCAAGGAACCAAATCCTTGTTATTAACACTGCTGGCAGGGGAAATGAATGAATAAACTCAGTGTGATGAATATTTGTGTGTACTCATCAAAAAGTGTAACAACTCGGAAAATGATAGGTCAAAATAGAGCCTTGACATCATGGTTAGTGTGACTATAAGTTAGTGTCTAGGTTGAAATAGAGTTATGTAAGAATTTATGTATATTTCAGTTATGTTTAAGACTAAGCTAAATCCAAAATGAAGGAGGTAAGCACCTAGGATGATCGTAAGTACCTAAACTGCCTAGGAAGGGTAAAGAAGAACTTGTTCATTTTTGGACATAGTTAGAGATTGGGAAGCATGGTCGCCCAAATAACTTGGTGATGCGCCAAAGTGAACTTGGGTCGCCTAGTGGGATGTTTACCTTAGTCCTAGGTTCTGAAAATTGGGTGAACAAGCTTGTTGGCCGCTAAATGGTTTGGCGATTCTCCAAATAGACCATCCCATCGCTTAATAATATGCACATTTCGGGAGCTTACAACAAGTTTGGTGAGCTAAGGTCTCACTTGGCAAATAGCCTAGTGCCCTTGGCGAGCCATGGGGGCAAAGGGCGAGAAAGGTCGGATGAGTGGTACAATTTTAAGTTTAAACATTGTGATTCCTTAGTTCTATCCAAAGGTTAAGTCTTTATTATCCTATTATTTTCCCGATAAGTATTTAACCTTTTAAGACTTGAAATTTAGTAACTTTCAAATCAAATACAAGAAAACCAAATTACATATAATATTTCTTTCTCTAGAGATCCTTCATTGAAGAACATACTAAAAAATAAAGCTAGAGCTCCAAGATCAGCAATTTTTCATTGATTCTTCAAGAAATTAATTTAAGGTATTGAAGTGTTTCATTGTTGGGAAGCTTTCCCCAAGAAACCCTTCAAATTGTGATTTCAAACTTCCCTAAATTCTAGGTTTTCATTCAACATCCTGGGTCACCTTCAAAAAAAATTTCATTGTCTATTTATGATTTTTTATGTTTATATTTGATGAATTATAGGTATATTTTTGGTGTGTTTATAATATTTGAAGAAAATCTCCATAATACCCATGTTTTCCACTCCTTTCTCGATTGTAACCCTTGTATGGATTGATTGATGAATAGAATTTGCTAATCTAATATCTTTACATTGATTATGGTATTGTATCATGTAATTACTCTATCTAATTCTCTAATTTTAAGGGGTAGGGTTGGATCTTGATGTACAATCTTGAAGTCCATGTATGAAGGAATTCTATGCTAAAGATTTGTATATATGAATTGTTGATCCACTTTAAAGTGGGAAGGTGTTTACTTATCTTGTATCCTTCATGTGAAATGTTGATCCACTTGAAAGGATGAGGTGCTTACTTGTCATTTGTGTTGTGATGGTGAGAGGTGATCCTTCTTTCCTACAACCCTATATATGATTAAGTATAATACGATGTAAATATGTATAATATGCTATGATTATGGTTGTTTTTTTATTATGAATGTATGGCTATTCTCATGAAAACTTTATCAATGTGATTAGAAGGTTTTGTCACATCTTGTTGATTCCAAGGTCGAAAGGCTATTCTAACCTAATGAATATTGAGCTAATATGATGTAGTTTTGGTTGAGTTCCTACGTGCAGTATCTTATGAATATGAACATAAGTAAAGACTTAAAGTTTATTTAAAGGAAATTATTCTTAGCACAAAGTGAACAGGAATAGTATATGGAGGCTTATATGTTTAGCAAGTCCTGCTTCCATGTTGGTTCCTTCTGCGTTTAGAAAATTCCATTTCCCAATAAAATATATGTTTTCTCATAAAATGGAAACTAACTACATTTAGCAAGTTCTGGTTTCGAGTAATAATCTCCTTGTTCCATAGATATGTTCCCACATAGGTCTTTACTTAGTGGATCCACCTTGAAACGAATTAAGTTAGTTTCACCTAAGACAAATGAAACACCTCTTTTCGGCGTGGGGGTACAACATCGGATTTCATGTAGCTTACATCGTCTATGTCGGTTATGTAAATCTCCCTGTATGTTAAGAATATGAAGTATGTTATGAATATGAATTTAAGATATGTATATGCACTTAACTACGACTTCAGAAGGGGTACCACTTTGTAGTGGGGGTATGGGAATCCACTTGTGTAGGGTACCACTTTGTATGAGTGCGGGTATGGGACTCCACTTGTGTAGGGTACCACTTTTTATGAGTGGGGGTATGGGACTCCACTTGTTTATTGATCAAATAGACACTAACAGAGGTTATGGTGAGGGTCTTTACGATTGTAAAAGATTACAAATAATATATGTATGACATGTAAGGATGTTAAAGATAACTTTACCTAATACGAATTATAAAGATTTTTATGAACTACACTTATGACTTCTTGATTAGTTTTTTTTTGTGTGAGTGGGGGTATGGGACTTCACTTGCACATTGCACTAGTGGACTTATGAAGGGGTTGTGGGGGTTTTTTCCTTATGGCAAAAAGTTATGTGAACTCTTATAAGTATGATATGAATTGTAACCATGAAGGGTTTTACTTATGAGTATGAATGTACCGTTACATTATGGTATGGATTGTCTAAATCTTAATTGAGGGTTTTAAACTAAACAAGGCATGATTTAAACTAAATGTCCCCTTTTATGCATGTTTTTAATTGTTTTTTTAATTGTTTTTATGCATGGCTTCGATACTTAGTATATTAATTGGGCTATCCTATATTTCTTCTATTTTACTACCAAGTGTAGGTTCCGGAAAATGATTGTGGGACTGAGAGTTGAAGCTTGGAATAGACTTCTCCAAGGCTATTGGTATGTCCTCAAGCTTCGAGGACAATCTTAATGTCACTTTATGTTAACCATTGTAACATACATTGTAGATTTTATACGTATTTCCTATTATGAGACTATTATGTAGTAAGAGGGTTGTTATCCCTATTTGAGATTCTCTATATACTTATATGGTGTATGAGACAAAGTTTATACATCGTATTTTCCTTTATAAAATGAATTTGGCTTAATTATGAAAAGTTTGAATAATTTTTGCATTATTTTATGTGTTATGTAATGATGATATGGTAAGGGCTTCTATGAGACCCCTTCGAGGTCAAGTACGATGTGTCACTTCTAGGGGGTAGCTCCGGGTCATGAAAACCTGGATATTAGAGCATAAGGTTTTGGGATATTTTTAGGGTTGATGTCTCATGAACCACGTATAGCAGAATATTTTTCATGGGTATGAATTGTTCCACACTTATGAAGTAAAGGATACAAGATGCTAAGGAACTTTCACTTCTTTCATTACTCAGTGGTCATTCCTAAGAGTCCACACCCTATCAAAGGTTTTTTCAAATTTTTTTCTTGTACATATAGGATATGACTACTAGAAAAGCAGTCGCAAGAAGGATGAAAGAGGAGATTGTGAATGAGGGAGTTCCTCCCTAATGCAATTAAGCTCCTCCAAATGAGAAAGCTTCCCATGGTGAACAACTTTCGGTATATCCCCCTATTATGATGGATAAAGTGATAAGGTCGGCTTCCTAACCTTGAGCCAAGCCATGAAAAAAAATCTCAAGTTGTGGCTACACACGCTCAAGCAATGACGACATAAGAAAATAGTCAAGTGTAGCCCCGAGTGAATCCGAATCAAGTAACATGGCTTCGAGGTAGAGGGATTTCTAGGATGAATCCTCAGATGTTCTTTGGGTCTAAAGCAAAAGAATTTCTTGAGTTGATCTATAAGATTGTGCATGATATAGGAGTAAATTCGAACGAGAAAGTTGAGATAGCTACATATCAACTCAACGACGTTGCTCAATAATGGTACACTTGATGGATTATAGTAGGATTATAAGAGCAGTTCCCATAAGTTAGAAGATCTTTAGAAAGGAATTCATTGATAGGTTCTTTCCTCGTGAGAGGAGAGAGGCCAAAGTTGAAGAGTTTATCAACATTCTTCAAGGAGGTGAGAGTGTCCAAGAGTACTCCTTGAAGTTTACTAAGTTGACCAAGTATGCTTCATTCTTTGGTGTCTAATCCTAGAGATGAGATGAGTCGCTTTGTGATGGGTGTGTCTGATGCCAAAAGGAAGATTGTTGTGAGGAAATTCTTCATGACAATATGGACATATCATGTCTAATAGTGTATTCTCAACAAGTAGATGAGACTAGGCTTAGAAAAAGGAATAAGGAAGCTAATAGGGCAAGGACCAATGATGAAGGTTCTACCAAAAATAAATTTGAAATTTTGGATACACCAAGGTTTAAGAAGAGGTTTTACAATAAAGGCTCTTCTAATGCTCCTAGGGACAACAAAGAGAGGATTCCTACTCCCAAACCACATGGTAGTAATGGTGGTGGTTCTTATGTTGAAAGACTTAGTTGTGCAAAGTGTGGCAAAAAGCATGAAGGGAAGTTCCTAGTCGACATGGATGGTTGCTTTAGTTGTGGGAAGAGATTATATATAAAGACATTTCCTTCTATTTGAATTTTAAGGAAGGGATAAAAAACAAGGAAATGCAACTGGTTCTAATTCTAATGCTCCTAAGAAGAATCACATTTACAATCCGATTCCCAAGTGATCAAGAGGGGTCTCCAAAAGTCGTTACCGGTATGTTGCAAGTATTTTCAATTGATGTTTATGCATTATTAGACCCCGGTGCCACTTTGTCTTTTGTTTATCCTTTGGTGTCTATGAAAGTTGATGTACTCCCCGGTGTCTTACAAGAACCCTATTTTGTTTCTACACGGGTGCGTTACTCCATTATAGCTAAAAGAGTTTATAGTAGTTGTCCCATTCCGTTGTCTACTTGAGTCATATTGTTTGATTTTGTAAAATTAGATATATTTGATTTTATGTCATATTGGGTATGGATTAGTTGCATGCATGTTATTCTTCCATTTATTGTAGAATTGAGGTAGTTAAGTTTCAATTTCCTAATGAGTCCATGTTAGAGTGGAATGGGGGATATTATATCCCTAGAGGTCAATATGTGTCATATTTGAAAGCAAGAAAAAAAATTGCAACGGGTGTGTGTATAACATTGTTAGAGTCATAAATGATAAATCTAAAGTCCCTTCATTAGTCTCGATCCCCGTCTTGAGGGAATTTCCGGAAGTATTTCCTAATGATTTGCCTGGAATTTTTCCCAAATGGGAGATAGATTTCGACATTGACCTTTTGCCAGATACTAAACCCACAACTGTTCCTCCGTACCGAATGGCTGTGGCAAAACTAAAGGAGTTGTCGAATCAACTCAAGGATTTTCAAAAAAAAAAGGTTTTGTTCAACCAAGCATTTCTCCAAGGGTTTCGATGATATTGTTTGTGAAAATTAAAGATGGGTCCCTTCGAACGTGTATTGACTATTTCCGAGTGAACAAGTTTACTATAAAGAAAATGTATTTGCTTACTACAATCAAAAATTTGTTTGATAAACTACAAGGGGCTAAAAACTTCTCTGAAATAGATGATCATTAGGGTTATTTTCAATTAAGGGTAAGAGGATGTGACATTTCTAAGACGGACTTTAGGAACCGGTAAGGTCACTATGAATTTGTGGTTAAGTTTTTTCGATTAACAAATGTACTATCGGCATTCATCCACCAAATGAATAGAGGTTTCAAGCAATACCTTGATTATTTTTTGATCGTCTTTATTGATGACATTTTGATCTATTGAAGGAGTAAGGGTGATCACATGAAGTATTTGAGAATTGTGTTGAAAAACCTCAAAAGATAATCAATTGTATGCGAAGTTTAGTAAAGTGAGTTTTGGATTAAGTCGGTTGCTTTCCTTGGGCATATTGTGTCAAGCAATGGAATTGAAGTAGATTTGAGGAAGACGGAGGTGGTCAAGGGTTGTCCTACGCCTTTAACTCCAACTGATATTAGGAGATTTTTGGGTTTAGCCGGATACTATAGGAGACTTTTTATGGTTTTTCCGCCATTTCTTCTTCATTGATGGCCTTAAATCAAAAGAAAGCGAATTTGTATGGTCGGAGGCTTGTGGGAAAAGCTTCCAAGAATTGAAGGATAGACTCACTCCGCTACGGTGTTGACTTTACCAGAGGGTACCGATGGGTTTGTTGTATATTGTGACGCTTCTAAAGTAGGTTGGGTTGTATCCTCATGAAACACAGTCAGGTGATTGCCTATGCCTCAAGGAAACATAAGGTACATGAAAAGAATTAACCGACTCATGATATCGAGCTAATGGTCATATGTCTTCTTTAAAAATATAGAGATGTTATCTGTACGGAGTGCACGTAGATGTGTTCCCTGATCTCAAGAGTCTCCAATATGCATTTAGCCTAAAAGAGTTGAATCTCTGACAAAGAAAAAGGTTAGAGCTTTTGAAAGAGTATGATGTGAGTGTCCTTTACCACCTCGGCAAAGCCTATGTAGTTGTACATTCCCTAAGTCGATTGTCCATGGGTAGTGTGGCCCATGTAGAAGATGAGAGAATAGATTTAGTATGTGATGTTCATTGGTTGGACCGATTAGGTGTCCAATTTGTAGATTCTCCAAAGGGTGGTTTCATGGTCCATCATTGATCTGAATCATAATTAGTAGTTGATGTGAAGCCTAACAAATAGCTTCATCCTATTTTGATGGAGTTGAAAGAATCAGTTATCAACAAGTACGATGATTCTTTCTCCCAAGGGGGACATAGGGTGCTTAGGTACAAGGTAGGTTGTGTGTTCAGAATGTGAATGATTTAAGAGGACAAATTTTAGAAAAGGCGCATTCATCCAGGAGTCACCAAGATGTAGCGCAACTTACGGGAATTCTATTGGTGGAATGGAATGTAAAAGGACATAGCGAGTTTTGTGGCCAAATGTCCAAATTGTAAAAAAGTCAAGGTCAAAAACTTAGTACCAGGAGGTTTGTCGCAAGATATAAATAATCCCACATGGAAGCAGGAGGATGTCAATATGAACTTTGTTGTGGGTTTGCCTCTTACTTGAAGGAAACATGATTCTGTTTGGGTCATTGTTGATAGAATGACTAAATTAGCCCATTTGATTCCCTTCAAGGTTTCCTTTTTGGCGGAAGATTATGCTAGGTTGTACATCAAAGAAATTGTGAAGGTGCATGGGGCTCCATTGTCTATTATTTCGAATAGGGGTACTCAATTTACTTCTCTCTTTTCAAAGGCATTCCAAATGGACTTGGTACCAATTTTAAGCTTAGTAACACTTTTCACCCTCAAACGGATGGTCAAACGGAACGCACCATTCAAACGCTAGAGGACATGTTGAGGGAATGTGTTATTGATTTCAAGGTAAATTGGGATGACCATCTACCATAGATTGAGTTTTCCTACAATAATAGTTACCACTCAAGTATTGTCATTGCTCCATTTGAAGCACTTTATGGTAGGATGTATTGATCTTCGGTTGGTTGGTTCTAAGTACGTGAATTTTCCCTCATTGTCTCAACTTAGTTTATGAGGCCATTGCACGATTTTGACTTATTATAGATAGGTTGAAGATGACCCGAATTCGGCAAAAGTCATATGTCTATAATAGAAAGAGGGATCATGAGTTTGAGGTAGGTGATTAGGTCTACTTAAAAATCTCACCTATGAAAGGCATAAAGAGGTTTGGTAAGAAACGAAGCTAAGTCCCTGCTATGTGGGGCCTTATGAAATCTTGAAGCGATTTGGAAATGTTGCTTATGTATTTAACTTTCCTAGTTAATTTGCTCCGGTTTACGCAGTGTTTTATTTCTTAAAGCTTAATAAGTTTATTGGTGATGCGGTATCTATCCTACCCTTAGAGATTTTAGGAGTTGATTAAAACCTTTCTTATGAAAAAGTCCCGGTTGAGATTTTGGACCGACAATTAAATAGAGTGAGGAATAAAGAAGTAGTTTTCATTAAGGTTCTATAAAGTAATAACTTAATTTAGGGTGCTACATGGAAGGCCGAGGACGACATGAAATCCCGTTATCCTTATCTTTTTCCTTATAATTCTATCCAAACATGAGGTTAGTAGTTCCTATTGAGTCTTAGTGATTAAGGATTCATGTGTATTATTTGAGTTTTTCATGATTTCCTTAAGGTGTGCATGTTATAGTGAGAATTCATGTTTAGTATATCTTGATTTTTCATGATTTATATATGTTCCTCATGATTTGTTTGAATATTTGTATGATGATTGCATATTTTAATTCATGCGATATTGTATCGAACATTCTTAGTTATGTTTTGATAAAAAGAACATGGTACATTGTCTCTCTAATGATTATGTTGAGCTTATTTGAGTTGGAAAAGGTAGTTCCTCCTAATATGTCTAAAATGACAATTTTGTGCAAATAGGGTTATGGATGTAGTTCCTACTTCCTTGTGTTGCATTGTTATGTATTTTGAATGGAGATTATGTTTACTCCTTAGAATTGTGCATTATCTGATGTTTCATGCTTGCTGTGCTGCTAGTCTTGAATCGTTAATCCTTTAAAAAGTTTGAAGTTTCACTAGAGGACGAATGCTAAAGGGGAGATACTGTAACGACTCAAAAAATGATAGGTCACGCTAGAGACGTGACATGAGGGTTAGTGTGACTATAAGTTAGTGTCTACGTTAAATTAGAGATATGTGAGAATTTCTGTAACTTCTGATGATGTTTAAGACTAAACGAAAGATAAAATGCAGGAGGTAAGCACCTAGCATGAATGTAAGTACCTAAACTACCTTGGAAGGGTGAAGGAGAACTTGTTCACTTTTGGACCTATTTGACGATTGGGCAACATGGTTTCCCAAGTGACTTGGTGATGCACCAAAGTGAACTTTGGTCTCCTAGTGGATTGTCTCCCTTACCGCCAACTTCTAGAAATTGGGCGAAAAAGGTCATGGGTCTCCAAATGGTTTGGCGATTCGCCTAACAGAACATCCCATCGCCTAGTACAATATCCATTTTGAGAGATTAACGGAAATTTGGTCGAGCAAAGGGCTCACTTGGTGAATCTCTTTGTGACCTTGGTAATCCATGGGTGCAAAGGGCGAGCAAGGTTGGGTGAGGGGTAGAATTTAAAGCTTAAACTTTTTGGGTCCTTAGTTCTTCCCAAAGGTTAAGTCATGATTATTCTATTCTTTACCAGTAGGTACATAACCTTTTAAGACTTGTAATTCTTTGAGTTTAGTCACTTTCAAATCAAATAAAAGAAAACACAAATACCTCTAATATGCCTCTCTCTAGAGTTCATCTATTAAAGAACAAAGTCAACACTAAATATAGGGATCCAAGATCTAGACGTTCTTCATCAAATCCTCAAGGAATTAACTTAAGATATTGAAGTCCTTTATTTTTGGAAAGTTTGCCCAAGAAGCCATTCAAAGTGTGATTTCAAACTTCTCCAAATTCTAGGTTATCATTCAATAGCATAGGTCATCTTTTAATGATGTTCCCAATGTCTAATTATGATAGTTTATGTTTAGATATGATTAATTATGGGTAGATTTGTGGTGTATTAATAGTATTTAAAGAAAATCCCCATAAGACCCATTTTTCCTTCTTTCTCAGTTGCCATTGTATGGATTTATTGATGAATAGAGTTTGAGAACCTTGTATCTTTACATTGATTGTGGTATTTTATAATCTAATTACTCTATCTAATGCTCTAATTCTAAGAGGGAGGGTTGGATCTTGATGTATAGCCTTGAAGGCCATATATGAAGGAATTCTATGTTAAAGATCTCTATGTGTAAATTGTTGATCCATTTGAAACCGTTGAGGTGTTTACTTATCTTGTCTCATACATATGAACTATTGATCCACTTAAAAGGTGAAGGTGCTTACTTGTCATATGTGTTGTGATATTGAGACAAGATCTCTCTTCCCTACAACCCTACATATGACTAAGTATAATACAATTGAAATATGTATAATATGTTATGATTATGGTAGTTGTATTATGACAAATGTATTTCTATTCTGATAAACACTTTATGAATTTGATGTGAAACATTTTCTCACATGTTGTTGATTTCAAGGTTAAAGACTATTCTCACCTAATGAATATATGAGCTTGTATGACATAGTTTGGGTTGACTACCTAAGTAAATTCTCACATGAACATGAACATAAGTGAAGACTTAAAATTACTTTAAAGGGAATTATGCTTAGCACCGAGTGACCATGAATATCAGATGGAGGCTTATACTTTTTAACAAGTCCAACCACCCATATAAGTTCCTTGTACATTTACCAAGTACAGGTTCCTTATATATATATATATATATATATATA
>NC_028647.1:29299819-29306372 GCF_001406875.1 Solanum pennellii | reverse complement strand
TATATATATATATATATATATATATATATATTCTACGTTTAGCAAGTCCGGTTTCTATATAGAAATCTCCTTCTTCAATAACTATGTGTCCGCGTAGGTCTTTAGCTAGTGGATCCACTTTGACACTATTTGACTTTGTCTTACCTTAGGCAAGTGAAACACTTCTTTTCGGTGTGAGGGTAAGACACTAGATTCCATGTAATTCACATGGTTTATGTTGACTATGAACATCTCCCTATATGTTAGAATATGAACTATGTTAAGATATGTATATGCACTTAACTATGACTACTTAAGGTACGGCTACATAGTCTTAGTGGAGGTATAGGACTCCACTTGTGCATTGCACAAGTAGACTCTAAGAGAGGTTATGGTGAGGCTCTTTACGATTATTAAATTTTAGGAATAATGTATGTATAACATGTAAGGATGATAAATTTTACTTTACTTAATACTAACAATGAAGATGTATATGCACTACACTTATGACTTCTTGATTATTTTGTGTGGTGTGAGTGGGGGTATCAGATTTCACTTGCACATTGCACTAGTGGACTTATGAATGGTTGTGGGGTGGTTTCCTTATTGCATAAGGTTATGTGAACTCTTATAACTATAATATGAATTGTGACTATGAAGGTTTTACTTATGAGTATGAATGTACTGTTACATTATGATATGGATTGACTATGTATTGTCTAAACGTGCATTGATGGTTCTAAACTAAACAAGGCATGATTTCAACTAAATGTCCCTTTTTATGGATGTTTTAATGGTCTTCATGGATGGCTTCCATACTTAGTACATTAATTGTTCTAACCCATATTTCTTGTAGTTTACTACCTAATGTAGGTTCAAAAAAGTGATTGTGATGTTAAGGGTAGAAGCTTGGAATAGACTTTTCCAAGGCTATTGGTATGTTCTCATGATTCGAGGAATAGGTTGATGTCACTTTATGTTTTGTATTGTAATAGACTTTGTAGATTTTCTACGTACTTCCTATTATGATACTATTGTGTAGTAACACGACTATTGTCACTATTGAGATTATCTATTGTACTTTGATGGTGTTTGACACAAATCCTAGACATCGTATATTCCATTATGAAACGAGTTTTACTTGATTGTAAAAACTCTTTAATTTTTTCCACATTATTATATGTCTTATTTAATGATGATATGTTAGGGCTTGTATGACACCCCTGCAGGTCAAGTATGTCCTGTAATGATGGTATTATCCATGATCTGAAGAGTGCTAAAAATAATATGAAATAGATGATACCACGTCAATATATGATAGTTGTGATGATATTGTTGAAAGATTATGAGTTCCTCCCTTGAATGATTGTTCCTTATGCAATTATTCAGGTTATTTTGTGTGTTGTGCATGCTTGTGTGTGTGTGTGTGTGTCTGTGTTTGTGTATGTGTGTGTGTTTTGTTTCATTGAGGAATCATGATTGTATATGTATATATTGTTATTTTATCACTAATGAATAAGTAGTACTATGAATGAATGAAGAAAGAAAATCGTTGTAGTACCACAATAATGTATTCACATATTTTGATTGTATCATAAATGATTTGAGGAATGCTAGTGATTATATGAGACAATACTCAATGATATCATGACAATATATAATGGTATCATGGAGGTGTTTATGAATGATTGAACTACACATCAACGATACCATGACAATATATAAATATATTGTGGTGGTGTCATTAAGACGGTAACAAACATTAATGATACAATATTACTATATAGATATATTGCAATTGGATAATGATATTCTCACTAAAGTATTGAAGCATACATTAATTATATAATGAAGTGTACATATATACTGTTATAACTTCATTACAAACTAAAGAAAATGTAATGAATCAAAATAAAAAACAGGAAAGAAATTTAACTGAAATAATATATAGTAACTTACATCAATCTCATAGTGTATAATCTTAATTACATCTTATTCCTAATCTTTTTTATTTAACAAAAATTCCTCTAAATTGTAGTATCTTGATACATTGTATTCAGTCGAATATATAATTTTCGATACATTAAATAACTTAATTGTTGCGCTCAAAAAGGAATATAAATGTAAAATTAATTATCAAACTCACGAATCACGCAAAAAATATTGACATCAATCTATTTCAATAAAAATTAACACTTTTTTAAGATCTTAAACATGTTATAAATCTATACTAAATATTTTGACTTTTATCTTATTTTCTTAAGTTTATTTTTAATATTTGAAAACAACAATATTTCAAAAGAAATCAAAATTTATGAAAAATATGTTTTCTTGTAATTTAGATTTAATAAATAAATTAATGTTTCTTAATTATATTTTTAATTAGATATTTAAATTTTCATAAATTTATATTAATTTATATTAATTAGTTGAGATTATATTTATATACCTACGTACTACCCCACTACCCCACTTCCTCACACCTTAATCCCCCACTAACACACAACAATCCACTACGTACACTACTATACACTACATATTTACACACTTCCAAAGCAAAAAAAAAAAAAAGGGAACAACTCTCACGCACAGAATAAAGAAAAAAATTTATACAAGAAAAACACAAACACGAGAGACAGAAAGAGAGAGAAAAAAACAGCAAACTGAGACGAAAAAAATCTGCACCTACAAACACCCAGCAAACAACGGAAAAAAAAAAGAAAAATCACTATCACATTATATTCTTTTTACTCATAAACAAAGGTTGAGGCCGAGGTTCACCTTCATGGTTCCTTATTAGGATCATCTTCTTTTCGTGAATTGATTTTAGTAAGGTAATATGTAATCATTATTGAATGATGTATTTTTCATGATTATATAACACTTGATTTCTAATGTTAAGAAGTCACTCGAATTTTATGAGTGTTTAATTTGACACTATAATATTGGAATATATTTGAACCATTATATTGTTAAATTTAGAGTAAAATATGATATATCATATAGTTATTTTTGATTGATTAGGATCCAATATTTTTCTTTGTTTGTTGTACCTTGTTATTCTAAGATATGACTCATAAATTACTATGAATTATATTGCTTAATTAATATAAATTTGTGTTATTTATGTGAGCACAATTTTAAAAATAGATTAAATGAACCATCATTCATTAGTATAATATACTCCTTGATACAATTATTTTATGTCATCTAAAGCATTTAAGTTTATTTTTTGGCATTCTATATAACATAGATCTAGTTAGTTTAGGTTCGATTTAAATTAAGAATGTGGTTACGCATTTTATTTTTAAATATTAAAAAAGATGAAGGATGTACCGATGCACCTTATTCAATATGACAATTGACTTTTATAAATTTAAAGTAGAGACTTGTATTAAAAATAGACTTTCAAGTGTGATGCAAAGAAGACAATTATGTCTCTAAATTTCAAAAATCGAGAATGCAGTTATGCATCGGGTTTAAGACTGTTAAAAATTCAACAATAAAAATAGGAGTGAAATTGTAGCATATAAAATATATCCAAAAATAGTTAAAAGACTATATGTCAATGAAAGTGTCCGTGTTAGAAACATGGGACTTGAGGGATGCCTAATACCTTCCCCTCGGTCAACAGGATTTCTTACCCAAATTTATGATTTGCAGAACAAACTAAGAGTCATTTTCTTTTGATCAAGGATTAAACAAAAAGGTGACTTGGAACACCATAACTCAATTCAAAGTAGTGATTCTTAAAAATAAATAAAATAATTCATTAATTAATACCGTGAGTTTAATTGGAAAAAACCTCACCGCTCTGCGTGAAAACGGGGTGTGACATCTTTGTAAATTCGGAAAAAATATTAATAATCCCTTATTCAATATCGTCACTTAAATTGTAAAAATCCTGTCGTCGAGCGCAGAAAAGGGGTGTGATATCCTTGGAGACTCCGCTGGGGAATAACAAGAATTCGAGCTTTGTTATATTGACCTTTACTTGATTTTATTATTTTATTTTATTGGTTATATGATTTTTGATGGCTTCATATGTTATTTGTTGCTCATTTATTGTTTTTTATATTTATATTGTTGAACTTCACTAATTGTTTTTCTTCTCAAGCACACCTTGAGTATTTGACTACACTTACACACGTTCACAGGATTGCAGTTTTACATCCTATTTTTCCTTGAAATAAAGTTGGAGTGTCTTGGTACCTAGTGAAGGATGTACTAGTAGCACGTGTTAGGCGGGGTTGGACCAACAATAAAGTCGAAATAGCGCTGCCACCAAAAGTTGCCCCTCCCTGAGTCAACTTGTCCACTTGAGTAAGTCAGTGTAGACTTATAGCTTTTAGCTCATGATTACCACTAGTAGGCTCCACTAATTTGCATAATATGTATTTGACTTAGTGAGTCTCGAAACAAGAATTGAGTCCATCATGGACAAGTATCCCTGTCTTACTTAACCAACCTTTAGATCATTTTATGTGCTATATGAAAATGCTTTTATTTATTAAGTCTCTACAAATTGACTCATTTTAGTGTGATTAAAAGTTATCTTTTGATTTTTTTTTAAAAAAGCACAAAAATATTTGTTTCTTTTAGAGATTATTACTCATTTCATAACATTAAAATAAAAGAATGTCACAACTTGATAAAAGAACAAATTTATTTAGGTTTCTTTTGTATATTTAAAACATCAAAATATTTTACTTTCATTATACTTATAAAAATAATGTATTTTTTAAGCCAAAAAATAAAAAAATTAATCGTTCATTCTTAACGAATTACGCACACCTGATTTTTATTTTAATGAGATACGTAGGCAACACTTGTTGGGTTCGGTGACCTTTCTTCAAAAAAAATTTAAAAATACTTTTCGTCAAAAATTAAAAAAAGAGAAGTTTTAGTATTTATTGAACAATATTTTTCTCTTCTTAGAGAAACGATTGTATCTTTTCAAATTCATCACACAAACGAAAAGTCAAAAATATTTTTTGTTTATTTATTTTTTATTTCATGATGTTCAAGATAAAAAATAAATTTCTTAATTTTCTTTTTATGTCAAGGAAACAAAAAAATCTTATCTTAAAAAAATAATAAAAAAGAAGTTTTTCTTTTGTAAAATATAATTATGCAAGGATCTTTATCATTTTTATGTAGCGAGTTATGTACACAATTCAAAATGAAATTGATCAGTTCATAATTTTTTTTAAAAAAAATTAAAAATTTAATGAAATAATTAAAAAATAAATATAGTTGAGCTTTAAACAATGGGCTTTCTAAACATATTCTATAAAAAAAAAGGACTTGTGTATGCATGATGTGCAACATGTGGTTATAATTGAAAATTTATTGTCAATACCTAGAGTTAACTTAAAGGTAGTTGGTTTGTGGCCAAGTTGGCATCTCAGCCCTACAATAAAATATCAAAAGGAAAAAAAGAAAATAACTCACGAAGATGGAAATGAGTCGGACAATGATTCGAATACATATGGCTTCACAAAAAACAGTGTCAACAAAGGATGTAAAGGTATAGGACAGTAAATGATCAAGATGTACGAAGCTTGGATGAGTCGAAAAGCTCAATCATCTTCAATTCATGACTATAAATATAAATGTACTATCCCCTACCCAAGTGTCGACAAATAATTCAATTTATCCACCTGCATTCGGTCACTGTGCTTACACATTAAATATTGTTGGAACTTCTACGGTGTGCCCTTTGAGTATACGAATGACGAATAATCCAATCTTCATGTCGACTGCGCTGACTGATAATATCTCGCAACTATACTAGAGCTGAAATTGAACTGTGACCCTCCACTTATAGTTCAATATGTTTTAGATTATACCCCTGATATTGACATTTAAAATTCCAGGTTCTTACCCTTACACTCATCAGTATAGTTCCCCTGTTGAAGATGAAAAAGCTGTACAAAATGAGGAACATGAAGAAATGTTTAGGAAAATCAAGAGTTTGAAACAATGTGTAACATCCATGCAAGGATTGGGGGGTCACAAAAGTGTCGCATTCAATCTTTTATGCATGTTTCCCCATGTTCATCAACCCATCGGTTTTAAATATCCAAAGTTTGAGAAATATGACGGGCATGGAGATCCTCTAGTTCATTTAAAGAGATATTGTAATCAACTACGAGGGGCCGGAAATAAAGAAGATGTCACGACCCAAAACCGAGCCGCGACTGGCACCCACACTTACCCTCCAATGTGAGCGAACCAACCAATCTAAACCTTAACATTTCAATTTAATATCAACAGAAAATAATGCGGGAGACTTAAACTCATTAATAAAAATCAATTCAATAACTTCTAAAATTCAACATCTATTATTCCCCAAAATCTGGAAGTCATCACCACAAGAACATCTATGATCAAATTACTAAACTAAGAGTATTCTAAGAAGCTAAAATAAACAAATGCTAGTCCATGCCGGAACTTCAAGGCATCAAGATATGAGGAAGAAGATCCAGTCCAAGCTAGAAGCATTAGCTCACCCTGAAATCCGGTGTAATGAAGACTGGCTAGAGTTGCGGTTGAGTTGAAGACGACGGTA
>NC_028647.1:29229699-29292274 GCF_001406875.1 Solanum pennellii | reverse complement strand
GCCTGCGACGGTCCGTCCTGCTGCTCCGTCACAGAGTTCAGAGACTCAATTCCTGTGGAAGATGTGTGACGGTCCGTCGTGCCCACGACGGTCCGTCCTGCCATTCCGTTACGAAGTTCAGAGAGTCGATTTCAGTACCCAAATTTCAGAATTCTAAGTGTTTTGGAACGAGACCCCCTCGACGGTCCGTCGGGCTCATGACGGTCCGTCGTGGGTTCCGTCGTCTCAGCCAGTTTTTCCAGAAATAAAATCTGCAGCTCAAAACGACTAAACAGGTCGTTACAGAAGAATTACTCATGGCTTATTTTGGGAAAAGTTTGATGGGAATTGATTTAGAATGGTTCATAGATCAAGATATTTCTAACAGGCATACATGGAATGATTTGGCTCCATGTTTTGTTTAACAATTTCAATATAACATTAACATAGTTACAGATCATACTTCACTTGCCAATATGAGAAAAAAGACCACCAAAAATTTCTATGAATATGCTATTAGATGAAGGGAGGAAGTTGTTATGGTTAAGCCATCGATGAAAGAGTCTGAAATAATTGATGTTTTCCTTCAAGTATAAAAACCAGAATACTTTCATTATTTACCTTCCGTTGCTGGCCAAACATTCGTCAAAGTTATCAAGATTGGTGAAATGGTGGAAAATGGCATCAAGTTTGGAAAAAATGTAAGTTAAACTGCTTTGAAAGCCACAACACAGGTGATTAAAAATGGATCAGGAAATTATGAAAGAAGATGAAAGAGGACGTAGAAAATGTTGTGTCAGACACATAAAAAAGACCAAGGGATCCACTTTATCAATCTGCACCACCTAAATATCATCATTATCTCCATATGCAATTCACACAATTCTCTAGTATCCCACCTCAATATGCAGTCGATGAACACAACCATATGTGTATCCACCAAACTATCATCATTGGAGAGCGCCAACTTATAAAAATGTTCATCCTTCTCAAAATTTTAAAGCACCCCATAATTCCCATGCAAGACAAGGGTTTGAAGAAAGTCAAAGGCCTAAGAATAATTTCACGCCAATTGGAGAGTCTTACACAAGTTTATTTGAGAAATTAAAACATTTGAATATTATCAAGCCGATTCCTCAAAAGTATGTGGATCTATATGCAAATCCTGCAATACGTTGTGCATATCACTTTGATGCCCCAGGCCACAGTACTGAAGATAGTCGAACATTAAAATGGGAGGTGGAAAAACTTATCCAAGCAAAGATGATTGCAGTCCAAAATGCTAACTCCCCAAATGTTATTAAAAATCAGCCGCCAGTATCTAATGACATACATTTTATTTATATGATACGTGATGAAAAAAAGTGCAACAATCCTATTAATTTTCAAGAAAACACAATTGAAATTGGTGGAGCTTCTGTAATGTAAAAATGGCAAAATAATGCTAAGATGTCAAACTCGGTGATTGAGATACTCTTTTTTTCTAGAAAAAGAAAGTGTATGAATAATTTATTTTGTCATCATTTCTGCTACGCATTTCAGATTTGTATTTTTATTTTAGTGAGTCAAATCCTCCAGTCATTTCTTTTTTGTGTTTATTTGATGAGTCTTGTAATAGTTTGAGTTATTATAGAGTGGCCTGAAATTTCGTTAGTTGTCTCATCATCAAATCTTTCGATCATTTACTTAATATAATGTTTGTCTTATGTCACTTTGATCCGATTTGGCTTTCATACATGGATCCTTTCCAATTCAATTCTTATGACATGATATGCTAGAGAGTTTGGTCAGATCTTAAAATTATAGCTAGTCATGGAACGAATATATAAAAAAAAGTCAAAAAATTTGAGGAGATGAATAAAGGACTTAAAACACCTTGATACGTTCTTTTCATTGGTCAAAGCTATAGCTTTCATTTCACAAAATCAAAATTTGTACAAGTATAGCATCTGTAGCCTAGACAAGCTAGCCTTACAATCCATCATGCTAGTTTCACTAAACTAATACAAAGATAAAAACAAGAAACATGATAATCTTCAAAAGGGATAGCTTGGCAGCATCTTAAGCATTCCCTTGATGTTGAATTGTTTCTTCCTTTAACATGTAGGTGCAGCACTATATCTAATGATCTGATCACAAGAAAATGATTGTTTTGCAAACGAATGTAATTTCTAGCAGTTCACAACATATACACAACCATCGCAATCGCACAACTTGTGATTTCAGCAACACCACCTCTTCTTTTTGCAATCTGGCTCATCCAATTCACTTCAGCTTCCCATTCTTGTAATACCTTGATACGTTATTTAGCATCGAAAATTGCTAAAAATATATATTTCATTTTATATTAACGAATGTCATTTGTTGTTAAGAAGGTATGTATATTTCAAACTGACAAATATGGGGAAAAAATAATATACATATCCATCTATGCATACATTGCAAAGAGATAATCTATGATTTTCACATCCCATCTTAAAGGGCATACTTGTGTTTGACGTTTTTAATAATAGATATGACGAAGGAATTTATTTCTACTATCCAAATGGCATGTGATCTTTTGCTACCTCATTTAAGCCTTAATTTTATTTTATTTCATATCCTGCTTTTGGGATCAATATACAGTCAAGAGTCACAAATCCAAAAAAAATAGAAGTCATCAAAAAAAGTCAAGAAGAAAGAAAGAAAAAAAGGTTGAAAAAAATCAATAACAACCAAAGAACAAATTTCATGAACTATGTTTGACTTTGTTCTTGCTCTAACAAGATACGTAGGGTGCGTGATTTTGAGGTTCGGTTCAACAAACGAAAAAGATTAGAAAGACCCCATCACAACAATTGGGTAAAAGTAATAATAATAATAATAATTATCATCATCATTATTATTATTATTATTATTATTATTATTATTATTATTATTATTATTATTATTATTATTATTATTATTGTTATTATTATTATTATTATTATTATATAATTATTATTATTATTATTTTAATTTTTTTCAAAAGAATCGATTCCAAAAGTTGCAAGTCTTAACCCTGTTACGCGGTATCCTTGAGCTTTCATGCTAATCCTTTCTATGTAACCCTGTCCGAAAATCACATTACAAATTCAAATCAATACCTTATGATCAATTTTTAACAATGACAAGTCAAGCAAGCTTTCGGTGTTGATTATATAACGAAAATGCCATGTTCACTCGCATAAGGAGTGAAAATGAGGTAATCTTTTGGAGGAAAATCCTCGAAAGCACTATGGGAGGTCATTTGAGTTGAGGGAAATTTAAAATGAGAGAGTTTTATTGGTGAAAACCCTCAAGGCACCGTAAGACAATAGGGAGTGAGTGATAACAAAAAAGAGAGAGTTTTCAGTGGAAACCCTTCGAGGCACTACCAGTCAAGAGTTAGTCATAAATTTAGTACAAAAGTTGGATTATAGAAGTTAGACTTCAAAAATGGAAGTTTGAAAAAGATGAAGTTTAGATTCATTGGAAAGACGAGATCATTTAATCCAAATTGCATGTCATGGTCATTAGAATTGACCACCATTATCAATGGAGTCCATTTTCATTTTTTTAATTTTATTATTATCTTTCTTTCTTCTATAAAGGTCAAATATTATTTCTTTTTATTTTGTGTCGCTCAACTCTATCTTGAGTTAGTCTTCACTCAGCAAGAAGAAAATGAATTCAAAAGTACTATCATCTATTCAATTGCACATAACAAAGTATGGTCAACACATTCATCATGACATGATTCAAGTAATAGTAGATGTGCATAGTAACTTGTCAACAATTGACAATTTTTGAGAATTTCTATGAAACAAGATTCAATTATTATTGGAGGGTTGAAATAATATGATAAATATGAAATTTGAAATTCTAAACAATTAGTCTTTACAAAATTGTCAAGGTGGGCTGATTTGCAAATGGAAACAGTCTGCCCCAGCTGATATAATTCAGCATTGCAATAACAGGAGCAATAATCTTCATAGCCAATGCCACAAATCACTCAAATAAAAACTCACAATTTTCTTCGTTCTTTCTTAAAAAAATGTTTTTTACATAAATGTTATGTTGAAACATCAAATTTGAAAAACCATTGCAAGAAAAGAAAAATTCAAGCATTATATTTATTTTTCTCCTAGAACAATCACCTTCTATGACGTTTATTTTATTATTTTTTTTCCATATTCTATTTTAGGATATATACACTTCCTAGTTTTAAAAATTTAGTATTTTGAAGCTTACCACTACTAACAACCCACAAAACATTTTCAATGCAAACTAGGGCAAAAACACAACGAGATATTGTGATGATTTCATTTGGTGATTCTATGTAGCAGGATCCCTCCTGGACAATGTGATTAGCAGTACCCTCCTTCTAGTGATATTTAGTTTAGCAGGACCCTACTCATAATGGGACAAGAAGGGTCTACTCATAATGGGACTAGCAGGACCCTCCTGAACAATGTAGCGTAGTATAGCAAGGATCCTCCTTCAAATGTGATTTAGTTTAGCAAGAACCTCCTCCTAATGAGATTTAGTTTAGCAGGACCTCCTCATAATTTGACTAGAAGGAACCTCCTCGTAATTGGAATAGTAGGACCCTCCTGAATAATGCAACGTAGTATAGTAAGGACCCTCCTCCTAATGGATTTATTTTAGAAGGAACCTCCTCCCAAAGAGATTAGCAGGACCCTCCTCATAATGGGACTAGCATCTCACCATGGGGTGTTCTGGTTATGAAAAACGATGGTTCATATTGATTGTGCATCAATTATTGATAGTTGAACAAGGTGACCATTAATAACAAATATCCCCTTCCAAGGATTGATGATTTGTTTGATCAACTCCAAGAAGCAAGTTATTCCTCAAAAAATTATCTCCAATCGGGTTATTACCAATTAAGGGTAAAAGAGGAAGTTATTTTAAAAATGGCTATTAGAACCCGATATGGTCACTATGTGTTTATAGTAGAATCATTTGGATTGGCTAACGCTTCGGCGATGCTTATAGACTTGATGAACAGGGTATTTAGTCAATACCTTCATATGTTTGTGAATGTGTTTAACTATGACTTTTGATCTACTCAAGTAGTGAGGATAATAATATTGGTCATTTGAGGATCGTATCTCAACTCCTTAAGGAATAACTTTTTCCAAAGTTAAACAAATGTGAATTTTGTCTAAGATTGGTAGTTTTCCTTGGTCATATATTGTCAAGCAAAGATGTAGAGGCAGATCCTCAGAAGATTGATACGGTACAGAGTTGGCCTAGACCTCTATCACCTTAATCCATCAAAAGTTGGCATGACCTGGGAGCACCCCCAAGTTATCACACTAAGTACTTGACCTCTCAGAAGTCTCGTACAAGCCCTTAGACATCTTTAATCGCATATATATAATAAGTAGTATGGAGTTAAAAAATTTCATCAGAATAGTCAAAGTATTATAAAAAATTATAGGAAAGAACTAAGTCTCTTCATAGACACATACAATATCTAAGGGTCACAACCCCTACATCAATTTAAAAAGAAACTATAGTTTACTACAAGGTCTTCTGAGTCATGTCCTCGAACATGTGAGGACATACCAATCTTGAAAAAATGTTATTCCCAAGATTCAACATCTAAGAGAATCCTCACTTGCCACCTACACTAGTAGAAATAGAACAACACATGGAATTAGCACATTGAATGCACTATTTATGGTGACATGCAAGAAAACAATGCTAAAATGGACATTTACTTTGAAATATAATTTTCATGCTCTTTTGATAGAAGCTTCATAAAACAAGTATAAGAACCATCTTCAAATCAATATTCACATATAAGACATACTCAATAATAACTGACACTCTCTACCTAACGTTACTATAAGACTCACTTAAATTAGACATGAAGAGACCACACATACAACCTCTTCAAGCCTACCTAAGCAATCCTCAAAGTTACCCTCGATAAGAACCCTTCTATTCAACATGCATTAACTTAAGTCAACATTATTCATTAAGCCATTTAAGATACAATTAACCATTAGAGGACTTCATATAACGGTCTTGTAGTACCAAGGGAACTTATCCTATAACCTTCAAAGTTTACTCAATCCATGTATACATAGCATCCCATTCCACTACCTACACCAATACTAGAATGCACATCTCAAATGATGAGAATAGGCATTAACATACATAGACCACACTATCTAAGTATGGAATCTGGTGTCATAAAACCCCACACCGTGGAAGGTGTTCCACTTTCCAAAGGTAGCACCAGTACTCATCCCATGTTGGCAAATGGTTAAGGAATAATAAGGGCTTCTTTACTCTAGTCTCATATCAAGTAGAGTTACTACCACAAGCATAAGTTAGAGTTACTACCACAAGCATATTGACTTGGTGTTTTGCCTTTGTTTTTATAGAGTAAATCATTCCCTAGGTGTATTAGAGAAGGTACCATCACTATGTCCTACCAACTCACAATACAATTTTCTTCCAAGGATGGGTCCAATAGGGCTTCAAACCAAGGACTATTTGGATAGCTCTTATGACTTCCTTAGATATGGTTTCATGTCATTCCAGCCAACCTACCCCTAAGTCCATCATTCCACTCAAGAAGGACACTATTTCAGTCTTTCACTTCAAGACTTCTTATTAACCTTATTTTCCTATTCGAGGTTTCACATTCTTAACCTTCTTTTCTTATTCAAGGTTTTACATTTTTGACCTTCTTTTTATTATTATAGGTTCTAGATTATTTTAACTTCTTTACATATTCAAGGCTTTACATTCATTTAGGGCTCTAGACTTATCAAGAAGGGGCACCTTGCTAGGTCTACCGGTATGACAAGGCCATGTTCGTAACGATTATTTCAAGTAATCACCGCCACCATAGGTGGACCATAGCGAACAACAACAATTCAATATCAGTTCAATACTAAACGAAAAGTATTAGTTAAATTCACTTCCTTCCCAGAGCCATAATTATAACCATTTAGCCTTTCCAATTCCAATTCACATAATAGAGATATTACCCATAACATTATACATAAGTCTAAGCCAATAATTTAATCAAATCAATGATTAATCAACACCCAATATAGATATAAAAATTATAAGGCAGCTATGAACAGTTCTAGCAATAAACTATACATAATTCAATAGCCCAATACAATCTACACATGAATTCAATATAATTAAGTCACGATCAATTTGTCCACTTTAGAGCCAAAATTAGGCATTCAAGGAACACATGGGTTCATGAATGTTTTGATCATAAACCATCAATTAACATGAAATACTTCATAAAACATTGATTTAAACTTTTTCATGCAACAACACATGCTTAGAATTTAAAATAGGGTTTTAGGGGTTTTTTGAGATATTTTTGAAAAGCCTTTGAAATTTACTCCTTGAATGAGAGAATAATCAAGGATAAAAGACCATATCATTATTGGAGAAAATACACAAAATTTGGTGAAGAACTTTAATCCTAGATTTAACCTTGGTCCTAGATTTAATGGAGTCTACAGAAAATTCTATTTTGATCTAGGTTTTTTTTTTAATAATGAATTCTAAGTAGGATTTAGGATTATAAACTAACTTAAATTACCTAAAAACATTCAAAAATGCCCCTGACCTAATTTGTACGCTGGGTGAATATACCAAACTACCCTCCACTTGGCCGAACTGCAGAAAAATTGCAGGCCCCACTCGGTAGTTCGCGCTTTGGGATTGCCTTTGGCAGTTTCTTGCCAATGTTTGGGTCCTCCTCAAGGACCCTTCGGTTCTCCTTGGGGAGTCTTACCCAAAATTTTTGACCCTAAATAGGTTCATTTAGACATTAGGGTCCTTTCCTATAAATATAGACACCAAACAACAAGTAAAATATGCAAAGACACACTAGAACACACAACGACTAGTTTCCAAATATCTTGGACGTTCTTTGACGTTTCAATTCAAAACTCGTCAAACTGACTTCTTATGCTTCCTTTAATCATTTTTACACCTTATTAACTCATTAAGCCCATGTAAGGCTCTATATTAACCTAGTTTGTTTTGAGGATCGTTACATTCTCCCCCACATAGAAAAACATTCGTCCTCGAATGACACCAAATCACTTTCAACATTTACAAGAGATAAAGGCTCAAGAGTAGAAGATCTTAACACCAAATCATACGAAATACACATATTTAGAAGGAGAATGAACACCAAATAATCAAGAGACTCAAAAAGACAACAAGAAAGTAGGAAAAACATCTACAACTTATCATTCAATAAGACTCAACCTTCGCATTTTATATAGGAGGAACTTCCTTCCCCACATATTTTATCATGCTCATCACATTATTTCAAAGCACATTATGTAAAAATCTCATAAAACACAATTATGCAACATTCCTAACCAAGTCTGTTTAAGAATCTCATCAATCCATCGACGGACCGTAGATAGTGACCATCGACTGAAAGTTTAGGCATCTAGAAAAACTCGGGGAAATCTAACCAAGTCTGTTTAATCGTCGATTAGATCAGAGCTATTCCCAGTACCCAAAGTTGAAGAAAGTCTAAGTATAGAACGACGGAAGGCATCGACGAACCGTAGAGGCATTGATGGAATGTAGACGCATCGATGGACTATTTAGTTGGTCCATTGACTGATTTAGAGAAGATGCTAGCTGAAAGAAAAAAAAATCTATGTCTGGACTGACGGAAGCAGTCGACGAACCGTCTGTGGGGATCGTTGATTACAGCCGCGTTTTTCGGACAACTTTTCTTATTTTAATTCCTTTTAAGTTAGGACAATATTTTCTATAAATAGGGTATAGAACCTCGTTTTTGGGGTTAGATTCTATTACTACTATTCTTAGTTTGTCTTTGGAGATTGGTTTTTTGCATCTTTGGTATTTATTCAAATTTCCGAGTTTTATTTTAAGTGATTTCTTGTTGTTTCAAGTTTAATTTCTAGATTTTCTTTGAATTTGTCAAAGTAAGTTCATGATTTATTGTTTATTCACTATGAATGTGTTCTTCTATGCATGAGTAACTAAATTCACAACTAGGGTTGTGGGAACCATGGGTGATTAACAAAGTAAACCCAGTTTAATAAAATTCTCAAATAGGTTATTGTATGCATTGATAATTCTTTTGCTTAGAAGTGTTTTTAACGAGTGCAGGTTTTAGAAATCGCCTTATTGCTACTTGCTGGACCAAGAATGTAGCAATAGGAAAAGAATTATCAACATAGATTTGAGGGGTACGATCTAATAGGCTAGTTTCGATTGGTTCAAAGTAATAACTAAGCCATACATCGAATATGATGCTTAATATGAAGTAAAGGTAATGGTTAGTAGCATATACACACGTATGCAAACCAAGGTATGGGGTGAAATTCTCTAAGTGCCAAACCAAGGACTTAGAGATACCTAACTTATCACTTTGCATGCAAAACAAAAGGAATAATTGTTATAGCTAGGAATATGGTGTTATGAACCTATGATGAACACTTACACCCTAGTTTCTCTCACAACTTGATAACCACTAATGAATTACTCTTGTTTGTTGTTTCACTTAGAGATATCAAAAGACTTTTGTTTCACAAAATCCCCCCTTTAATTTCCTATTTTTGGAAAGGACTTGGACTAAATAGAAGTAACCGTATATTGAAGTTAAGTCTAAACCATTTTCCTCATGGGATCGACCCCATCTTAATATTTGGGTTCTTTACTTGATACGACCACTTGTACTTCTTTAGGGAGGTATAATTTGAGTGTATCAAATTTTGGTGCCGCTCTCGGGGAAATTGGCTTTTATATTAACTTTAATAACATCAATGAAATTTAGTCAACGATTTCTTGATTTTACTTGTTCTTTTATTGTTGTTTCTATCATGTATAGATCTAGTGTATGCTAAGTACACGGAGTCGAGGAGAAACAATAATTCCATTCGATCCATAACTAAACAGTACACTTTGAAGAATGAATAATCTGCAGAACGCAGCTAATCTAGGTGATGGTATAAACTGCTAGCTCCCACCAGCGGTTGATGCTCACAATCAAGTGGTTGCGGAAAATCCTGCTGATGATGCTTTGAGGATGTAGTCTCCCATCCCACTCCCTCAAGATTTCTATAGGGGCAACGTCATCAATGATTCTGATTAGTCTCTGTCCTATGTTCTCTACCACAGTGACCCACACGTTCGTGATAACTAGTAGCTTGATGCAGATGCTCACTGCAAGGGGTTTGTTTTCATGGCTACCATCTGAGGATCCCCATACTCACATAGCCAAACTGAGGTTGTTGTGCAAGAGTTATGTGGGGAGGCCAGACTTAGACATGAACGTCATCGGGTTGAGAGTGTTCCCTCTATCACTGACAGGAGAGGCCGTAATATGGTTTACTGAGTTGCCCTATAATTCTATCTACACCTAGGATTAGTTGAGGGATGTGTTCCTAACATGGTACTACCCGGTGTACAAATATCTCAACCACAAAGATAGAGTGAACAATTTATTTGCACTACCTGGGGAGTCACTAAGTAGCTCTTTGTTGCTTACGTAAGAGGTGTTCCAAACCACCGCATTGATGATGAGTTGTTGAAATAGTACTTCTATTAGGGACAAGATGATAATAATTAAGCAGTGCTCGACACTATTTCAGGTGATTCTTATGGTGAGTGCACATATGTAGAGATCGCAGAGAAGTTGGAGAAAATCTCTCGCAACAATAAGTCTTGGAGTAATAGAAAGTCGGACATTGGGAGAAACACCTTTGCAGTGCAAGCTACACACCATTCGGCCGCAGATGAGATTCGTGAAGAGATGTATCAAATGAGAACTGAGCTTGGGTTGACATTGAAACATGTCACTAGAGTTACAGAGAAGGTAAATGCGGTGAATTATTTGACTAAACCACCACCACCAGTGGATGAATACTATTATGAAGAGTATACTTATGCAGTAAATGATTAGATGGGGGTCTAAAAAATTGGCGGCAAGGTCAAGGAAATCAAGGTCGGAACAATGGGAATTACAATAGAGAGGGCTAGTATGTTCGAGACAGAAATAAATCCGCAATAACAACTTCAACCAGGGTAACTATGGTAACAATAATGATCGAAGTGGGCCCTATGTTACAATTTAAAATCGGAAGTTGCTCCTAGGGATGGTGGAGGCAGTATGGAGCGAGTTGAAGATATGTTGCAGAAGATGATGAGAAGTTTTGATGCTAGTGATGATCACGCCAAGGAATTTAGAGGTGATTTGGATAATATTGGGCAAAAGGTTGATGCACATGCGGTCTCGATTAAGTATCTTCAGTTACAAATGGCCCAATAGTCCACTACTATGAACACACGACAACCGGGCATTCTTCCTAGCAATACCATTCAAAATCCAAAAAATGATAGACATTACATAGTAGTCACTACTCGAGGAGGTAAGCAAACTATTGATCCACCTATGTCGTCTTTGGTAGAAGATGAGATGAGAAAAGATTAAGAGGTGGTGGAAAATAGTGGTGAATTGGTGGACAAAGCGGGGAAAGAAGCAGAGGTACCCCAGAAAGTGGTCCCGTTTCCTAGACCACCACTACGATTCCCTTAGATTGGTCAAGAAGACTGAGGATGGTAAATATTGGCGTTTTATCACTATGTTGAAACAACTTTCCATCAATGTCCCTTTGATAGAAGCTTTAGAGAAAATGCCTGGTTATGCCAAGTTCATGAAGGATATGGTTACAAAGAAGAGATCGGTTACTTTTGAGGATGATGACTGAATGCATCATTGTAGTGCTATTTCTACAAGGTCTCTTGTACAGAAGAAGGAAGATCCGAGTGCTTTCACTATTCAATGTACCATCGAATTATTACACTTTTCAAAGAACTATGTGATTTAGGTGCAAGCATAAATCTCGTGCCTCTTTCCATTTACAAGAAATTGGGTTTGGGAGACTCAAAGCCTACTATAATAAGGTTACTAATTGCCGATCGAATAGTAAAGTGGCCTATTGGTATACTCCATGTTGTGCTCGTGAAGGTTAAGTGGTTTATATTTCCAGACGATTTTGCGATTTTTCACTGTGAGGTGGACTTTGAGATCCCTATTATTCTTGGGAGGTCGTTCCTTGCTACGGGTCGCGCCTTGGTTGATATGGAAAAAAGAATATATGAAGTTTAGGTTGAACAACGAAGAAGAAAAATTCAATATTTGTAGGTCCATGAAGCAGAGTGGTGAGCTCCAATTTGTATCTATTATATCTTATAGGGTTGAGAGTACGTCTGAGGTACAAATCGAAGAGCCCGTAGGTGTTGAGGCACTGGCGATAGTGATCATGAATTTTTTAAGTGATGGTATTGAAGAGTATGGGTCTTTGGTTGCGGCACTTGAACAAAGAGAATATTAGTCCAAACCAATGAAACTGAAGTTAGATATGAAGCATCGCGAGTCTCCACCTACGAGACCATCTATTGAGGAGGCTCCAAAATTAGAGCTTAAGGCTCTACCACCTAATCTCAGGTATATATTCTTGGGTAGATATTACACTTTGCTGGTAATCATTGCATCAAATTTGAATGTGCAACAAGTAGTGTTTTTGTTTGAAATTTTGAAGAGGTTCAAATGATCCATTGGTTGCACTATTTTGGACATTATTGGTATCCTACCCGGTATTTGTTCACATAAAATCAAACTTATGCCCGATCAGAAGACAAGCATTGAGCACTAGAGATGGTTGAATCCACCTATGCAGCAGGTAGTGAAGAAAGATATCATTAAGTGGTTGGATGGCAGAGTCATATATCCTATTGCAGATAGTAGTTGAGTATGCTCTGTTCAGTGTATGCCCAAAAAGGGGGGGAGTGACAGTAGTGCCCAATGAGAGGAACGAGTTTTTTTCCAATGAGGCTGGTGACTAGATGGAGAGTTTGTATAGATTATCAGAAACTGAATGCATGTACTGAGAAGGACCATTTCCCTATGCCCTTCATGGACCAAATGTTAGCTAGACTCGCAGGAAAATGATGGTATTTTTTTCTTGATGGCTATTCAGGTTACAATCAATTCTCTATTGCCCCAGAGGATCAACAGAAGACCACTTTTACCTACCATTATGGGACGTTCTCATTCAAGAGGATGTTGTTTGGGTTATGCAATCCACCGGCCACTTTCTAGAGATGTATGATCTGGATATTCTCCGATATGGTGGAGGACACAATTGAGGTGTTTATGGATGTATTTTAAGTTGTTGGCGACTCCTTTGATCGGTGTTTGAGCCACTTGGCCGAGGTTCTCAAAAGATGTGAAGATTGCAATCTTGTGCTAAATTGGGGAAAATGTCGCATTATGGTTAAAGAAGTTATAGTATTGGGCCATCCCATCTAAAAGAAGGGACAGAGGTTGATTGAGTAAAATATTAAGTTATAGAGAGACTTCCTCTACCCATCTCTGTAAAAGGTGTGAGAAGTTTTCTAGGACATGCGGGCTTTTACCGGAGGTTTATTAGAAATTTCTCAAAAATTGCACATTCTCTGTGCAAATTACTTGAGAAGGAATGTAAATTATCTTTTGATAAATCTTTTCTGAAGGCGTTTGGAGAGTTGAAGGAGAAGTTGGTGTCTGCACCCGTAATTATTTCTCCAGATTGGGTAAGCCATATGAGGTGATGTGTGATGCTAGTAGAGTTGTTCTTGGTGTGGTATTGGGACAAAGAATGGATAAAATCCTTCACACCATCTACTATACAAGAAAGGCCCTAAATGAAGCACAAAAGAACTAAACAGTGACTAAACAAGAGCTCCGTGCAGTGGTATTTGGTTTCGAAAAATTTCGCTCTTATTTGCTTGGCACGAGATTCATAGTGCATACTGACCACTCTGCTTTGAGGTACTTGATGGAAAAGAAGGACGAGAAACCAAGGTTAATTAGATGGGTGCTACTATTGAAAGAGTTTAATTTTGAGATAAAAGATAGAAAAGAGACTGAAAATAAAGTTGCCGATCACTTGGCCAAATTGGAGGATGAAGCTATGCGAGAGTTGGGTGAAAAGTTTGAAATTGATGATACCTTCCTGGATGAACATGTATTGGCCGCTTCTCATGACTTGATTCCATGGTTCGCCGATTTTGCGAATTAACTTGCCAGTGATATAGTCCCATCGGACTTGTCCTTCCATTAGAGGAAGAAGTTCATGCATAATGTGAAAAACTTCTTTTTGGATGAACCTTACTTATACGGAGTTGTACGGATGGTCTTATTTGTCGATGTCTGCCGGAAGTTGAGATGTTAAGTGTTTTGGAGGCATGCCACTCCTCGTGTATGGGTGGGCATTGTAGTAGTATCCGGACTGCCCACAAGATTTTCAGTGTGGGTACTATTGTCCAACCATTCATCAAGATGCTCATGAGTTCGCCATGTCATGTGATAGGTGTCAAAGATATGGTGGAATTTTGAAGAGCCAAGACCTCCCTTTAATTCCCATTCCAGTGATTGAGTTAGTATATGTATGGGGCATTGCTTTTATAGGTCCGTTTGTGAGTTCTCATGGGATGAAATATAAATTTATGGAGGTGGAATACGTGTAAAAATGGGTGGAAGCCATAGCGCTTTCTAACAATGAAAGTAAGAGTGCCATTGTGTTCTTGAAAAAGAACATCTTCTCCAGATTTGGCACACCTAGAGCTATTATTAGTGATGGTGGGTCTCACTTTTGCAATATGTTGTTCAAAGGGCTATTGGAGAAATATGGGGTTTGCCACAATGTGGCCACTCCGTACCATATATGGACTAGTGGGCAAGTTGAAGTGTCCAATCGAGAGATCAAGCAAATACTCTCGAAAATGGTAAATGCTAATAGAACGTATTGGTGAAGGAGGCATGATGATGCTCTCTGGGCCTACTGGACTGCATATAAGACCCCCATAGGTATATCTCCTTACTAACTTGTATATGGGAAGGCTGGTCATTTCCCAGTTGAGTTAGAGCACAAAGCCATGTGGGCAATGAAGAAATTGAAGATGGATTGGAATGAAGCAGTGGAATAGAGACTTAATGGGTTGAATGAGCTTGATGAGTTTCGCCTAAAAGCATATGAAATTTTAGCTATTTATAAAGAGAAGATGAAGAAGTACCACGACCAAAAAATTTAAAAATGAGAATTTGCGGTTGGGGACCTGGTGATTCTATTCAACTCTAGGCTATGCTTGTTTCTAGGAATACTCAAGTCCAACTGGATGGAACAATTCCGTGTTACTAAAATGTTTCCACTTGGAGCAGTTGAGTTGGAGAACAAGGAGGGTGCAAAGTTCAATGTCAATGGGCAAAGAATTAAGATCTACCTAGAGCATGCGGAAGTGTCCATACAGTGGATGAGGTATATAACCTTGATGAAGTCTGAGTAATCAAGAATCATGTGTCGTGCCACGACGTTAAATCAAGCGCTTCTTGGGAGGCAAACCAAGGTGTATCCTCTATCCAACAATAGATTTTTCTTTTCTATGTAGGAATAGTTGCTTTTTCTTGTTTAGCTTTGTTTTACTAATCTTCTGGCGTTACTTTTTTAGTGTTGGCTAGAGATTAGTTTAGGGTAGGTGTCTTAAAAGTGTCAAGAAAAACATTCTCAAAAGTGTCCAGAAAAACATAAATAGAATAGCATAATGGGTGTTCAATGTGCAGGGACCACAACCAAGACTTCTGCAGAAATTGTCTGGTGCACAAATCTACGGACCCATCAAGGTGTCGTCGTTCCATCGACGGTCCATCGATCCTAGGTATGTCATGTAATTTTTTCTAACTTTTTATGCAATCGATGGTCCAATCGATAATCCGTCGATAAATTTATGGACCGTTGATGGGGTGTCGTCAGTCAAAAAAACCTGTGACCCGATCCGACCCGGTCAGTTATATTAAAAAGCTATTCAAATAACCTCCAAAACCTTTTTAAATTCTTTACCAACCGTTTCTCTCCCCTTATTTCCTTCCTTTCACATCATATCATCATAACTCCCCCTTCTACTTCTTTCTCTTGCATTCTCCAGTCGGTGTTCAAAGGCGTGAAAGTAGGTTGTTGAAAAGATCACTCACCCAGTCACTCCACTATGATTTTTAGTTACTTCTATTCCCTTTCCTTAATGAATTCTCATTCTTTTTCTGTTGGAAATGAACATTTGACTGTGGGTCTTGAGTTACGGACAAAATTGTATGTTTGTGCTTGTTAAAAAATAGGTAATATGTCCCTTAGAATGATAGAAAGTGAATGGGTAGTGGTGTAATCTGATTAAAATATGATTGTTGACTTTCCGACTTAGGGTTTGGTAGCATCGTAGAATCTGAGTTTGAACTTTGTGAAATCAAAATCCTAAGGATGAAGAAAATTGTCTTGTAGTTGTAGATTTGTGTTGGGTAAACTGATGAGGGATAAAAGGTGTCAAAATGTGATACTATAATCAAGGTCTGAAATCTGTCTCTGACCAACAACACGAGACCCCGTCGATGGACCGTCGGTTGATCGACGTCCCATCAATTGGGTTCGTCGGTCAATCAACCTTAAAATTGTTGAACTCTGAGATGACAGAAGTGGACTACGGTCCTTCCATTGATCGATGGGCCATTCTGCACGTCCATCATTTCTAATTGAAACCCTAATTTTTGAGATCTTAAAATTTATTCTAGGTGTCAGAGGACGGAAGTGGACTACGGTTCGTTGATTGATTGATGGGCCGTTCTACACGTCTGTTGTTTCCAACTGATTGTTCTGATGAATGAAGATTAAATAATTTCTAGATGTCCAACGATGGACACTATCGACGGATTGTCGATTCATCGATGGGTCGTCGATTGTGCCCGTCAACTAGTACTTTAGTTCTCCACCGGACTGTGATTTGAGTTTCATTTTTCTCGTTTGATTGTTTTGTGTGTTTAGAAGATTGATATGATACTAACGAACTGCTTTCCAGGTACATATGTCCCCCAAACCGAACATCGTCTATTCCAGGTGCAGGTCAAAGTCTGCGGCACCATCCCGTTGGATGATTGCCACTTCCGCCAATAAGTCGGATCCTGAATACGTGCCCCTAGGAACTCGTACACCTACACCAACTGCAAGAGCCACTCGGGGCACCCCGAAGAAGGTGGCTTTCGGCTTAGTCACTGCCTCCCAGTTTAATGAGGAGCACATACTGACTGGCACACTGTCTGGGTCGGCCTCGGGTTCTGAAGGAGCGTCTGGCTCCGAAGCGGCATCAGGTTCAGAATCATCCCACTCTACAGGGTCGAATGAGTCCACTGCCTCTTGTTCTGGATCACTTTGATCTACCCACCTAGAGGTGTCTGCCCACCAAGACTCGTCTGATAAGGCTCATAGTTCAGAGTATCCTCCGACACCCAGGATGATGTCCCTGTACTAGTTTCTAATGAGCCCAATCGATGGTGAGTAGATGGTAACTATCAGGTCTACAGGGACGCAAAAGTTTTGAATGGCAAAGAGGTGATGACCAGGTTGGTGACAGTCGAGCGGAGAGTTCTCACAGGAATCCTTCACACAATCCTGATGTGCATAGATTATTTACCCGCCACAAGCTTGAGTGGATGGCTAGGAGTCTAGGGTCGTATACTGAGAATATTATTCGAGAGTTCTACGCCTCATATGTGGCAACTTTCCTAGGTTCTTCGGACAGGGGGGCAAACCTGCCAGGACCCACTCACACAGGTTCTAGTTTATGGCTGCCTGGTGGACATTTCTCTTACCACCATCCGTTGTTTCTTATATGGCATCTCCTTAGATATCGCTCGGACCCCTTATGATCAAGAGTGGCTAGTTTCAGAGGACCATGGATCAGAAAGAGTCCACCAAGAGGCAGACTGTGTGTTATACCCTAGATGTCTTATTAAAATGACCAACCTCAATTTCACAGCCAAGTTCTTTTGGCTGTTAGTTCGCCATCGCCTATCTCCCAGTGCAGTAGATAACATTCTTACATGAGATAGAGCGGTTTTGGTAGCAACTTTGGTGGTTGGGTTGGAGATCGACTTCGCAATGTTATTTATATCAGTAATACATGATAGGGATTTTAAGACCTCTACTACTTACCCCTTCGCTTGTATGATCTTTCATTTATGTAGGGATGTTGGCATTCCCATTTGGCACTGTGATGCCCTTCGTACTCTGATCGAGACTGTGGATATAGGTATCATAAGGGATGAGGCCGCAGAGAGGGACTCGAGTTGAATTGCAGCTGCTGAGTGAAAATTTGGCTGATATGGTACAGTTAGCCCGAGGGGATGATCCTTCCACTTAAGAGCACACTGATACCACCCTGTCTAAGTCCGCCCTTGGCACTAGTAGAGCAGCCAGTTCCTCCTAGTCTACTCCACCGTCTGCAGCACTGGTCCTGATAGCAAGGGTCCAGAAGTTATTGGTTCATATGGCAACCCTGCTGCATCATATTCAGCCTTGGATGCAGAAATCCATTGTTGAGGCTGAGGACCGGATTGAGAAAAGGGTGTCCCATCAGACAGAGAAGAAGATTCAGGCGGTTAACCAGCGCCTTGATGCATTTGAGTTACGGGTTCTTGCACGTCTAAGCCCCAACTTTGACTTGACCACTCTTCAGGAGGCTGTGGCGAGTTTGTGGGACGATGTTGACTACATTCTGGAGATGAGGGGTCCTAAGACCGAGACTGTACCTGTTCAGCTAGCATAGGACATAGTTCTTGCTGCACTACACTGCCTCGTGAGCGTGCCAAGAGGCACTGTTCTAGCCGCACCACTGAAGGAGAGTATGCCCGTGCAAGGAAGAAGGAGTGGACAGGCTTTTAGGCTGCAAGGAGAGCCTCGTTGATGGATTAGGAGACCCGTTAGATGAGGGATACAGAGTTGGATGTTGGGGTATCTAGTTCCAGACCTAAGTCTGTTTAGAGGAGCTCCACTGAGGGTGTGGAGATTGATGTGGAAACCACAAAGGGTGACCCTACTACTAAGGTTGCGGGTTCCGAGAATCTAGACTTGCCTGCTTGTTGATCATTGGTGCTGTGCACCTCAGGTTTGCTTAACCTACCACCCTGTCTTTATATTTCTTATGCGTCAGGGACAATTGCATATTTCTTTTGTTGGGGTGGGGTAAATGGAAAGTGAGTGTTAGGGTGAAGTCTAAGTAGCCCAACTCACGATCCTCTCTTTAGGGATTTCTTACCTGTGTTCTTTTGCCCCAAGAGACTGATTACTTTCATGTTGAACCGGCATGTCGTAACTTGTACAAAGTATGAAAGTGAAATATGAATTATGATGGCTAAGCATAAAAGATATCCCATAAACGATATCCCGTTCTAATAAAATGCTTGCTTGAAAAGGTATAAAGAAGTTGAATATGATGGCTCTAATCGTGACATAGAGATGCACCCATTGCATGACCCTCAATCTAACACTCAAACAAGGTGTCCGACAATCTCACAGGGTAGCGATGTGTCAAGAAAGTGTGAGTAAATTTGATTGTTCCACTGTTGGTACCTAGCTAGAACTTGCCTAGTTACTCCTGCAAAAGTAACCTGTGTTACACAACTAGGAAAAGATCATAGGCCCTTGTTCAAATTAGCAAACATCTAGCCTAAAGTAAAGTGAACCAAATGAAATTGTTATCCTTTTTTTATCCAAATATGTTGAGACTATAATAGACCTTTCTTTCCTTTGCCAACTCACCTTCCCTGGGTATAATGTGTTGGACCTGACCCCTCTTTGGATATCTGCACCTCAACTTAGGCCAAAGCATAAGTTGAGGGTGGGTAATGCAGAAACTGACCTCCTCATGACCCTGACACAACCTTGGGTAATGTGTAGCTCGACTTATGGCGAAGCCATAAGTTGAGGGTGGCTATTATGAGTGATGATCAAAAAGGTTGGTATGAAAAGAGTAATGTTGAAAAGAAAAGCAAAGTGATCAACAGAAGTGACTCATTCAAAATTATCAATTAAATAAATAAAAAAAAGAGTTGAAATGAACAAAAATAAGTAAGAGGCACTTCCACAAAGAACAAAGGAGAAAGCAAGGCAAAGATGACAAGAAAAAAAAGTGGGGAGTTATAGATAATAAAAAAGGTAGGACGCGTAGCCGAAATGACAAGGAGGCCAAAAAGTCATTAAAATGTACCAATATGTACCATACCTGACCCTGATCCCACATTACAAGCGAAGAAAGTCCTATCGTGATCCTAAGAGTCTAATGTGGTGCACTTAAGCAGTGAAAATAAGGGCAAGCTTATGGTGACAAGTACTAAGTACGTGTGAGTTTGTTTTGAGTGTAAGTGTTGAATACTGATCCTTGTACCCAAAGTTAAAACTATTGTGTAAAAAAGGAGGATTTCTTTTGAAGTGAGGGCATTAGTTGTAATATCAGAAAGTTGGTACCTTGGCGAGAAGCAAAAGCGTAGAGGTGTCGGTGCATGGTGAGTTTATGTCATGGTTTGATCCACATGAGTTATCTTATAAAACATGAAAATAAAAGCATGCACTAAAGAAATGAAAAAGTTGGAATCGATAATCATGTGATTGTGAAAGCTTAAAAGAGGATACTTCTGCACAAAGTGTTGTGTTGATTCATAGTGCGTCCCTTGAGGACAAACAACGAATTTAAGTTGAGGGTGTTGATGTACCGTGGATTTACGGTACTTTCTATGCTTTTTCCTTAAGATTGGTGTGTGTCTAGAGACTTTTTGTAGAAGTATTGATATATTTTTTATCTTTGTTTTCCAAGAAAGGTGTCTAGAACCAAAACGCAGAAGGCAACTGAGGTTTAGTGTAGAGGAAACCCACGAAGTTCATCGATGGACTTTCGTTCCATCGACGGACAGTAGATGGTGACCATCGACTGAAAGTTCAGGCATCTGGAGAAACTCAGGGTTATCATACAACCTGGCGCTTCGGAAGGATCGACGGTCAGTCGCTTGATCGATGGACCGACTTGTTGAATCTTCGATTCGATCAGAGATAGTCCAGTACACGAAGTTGAAGAAAGTCTAAGTATGGAACGATAGAAGTCATCGACGGACCGTAGACGCATCGATCGACCGTTGTTGGTACGTCGATTGATTCAGAGAAGATGTCAGCTGAAGGAGAAAAAAAAGATGCTAAGTCTGTACTAATGGAAGCAGTCGACAGTTCGTTGTTTAATTGACAGACCGTCTGGGGGTTGTTGATTGGAGCCGCGTTTTTTGGACAAGTTTTCTTATTTTTTTTCTTTTTAAATTGGGACAACATTTTTGTATAAATAGGGTGTAAAACCTCATTTTTAGGGTTGGATTCTATTACTACTATTCTTAGTTTGTCTTTGGAGGTTGGGTTTTTTCAACTTTGGCATCAATTCAAATTTCTGCATTTGATTTTAAGTAATTTCTTGTTGTTTCAAGTTGAGTTTCTGGATTTTCTTAAAATTTGTCAAAGTAAAGTCATGATTTATTGTTTATCCACTATGAATTGTGTTATTTTATGCATTGGTAACTAAATCCACAACTAGGATTGTGGGAACCATGGGTGATTAACAAAGTAAACTTAGCTTAATAACAATTCTCAAATAGGTTTTTGCGCGCATTGATAATTCTTTTGTTTAGAAGTCTTTTTAACGAGTGCACGCATTAGAACTTGTCTTATTGCTACTTGCCGGACCAAGGAGGTAGTAATAGGAAAAGAATTATCAACATAGATTTAGTGGGATACTATCTAATAGGCTAGTTCCGATTGGTGCAAAGTAATAACTAAGTCATACATCAAATATGATGCTTAATATGAAGTAAAGGTAAGGTTTAGTAACTTAGATACACGTAGCCAAACCAAGGTATGAGGTGAAATTCTCTAAGTGCCGAACCAAGGACATAGAGATACCTAATTTATCACTTTGCATGCAAAACATTAGGGAAGAATTTTTATTGCTAGGAATATGGCGTTATGAACCTACGGGAAACACTTACACCCTAGTTTCTCTCACAACCTTATTACCACTAAAGAATTACTCTTTTTAATTGTCTCAATTAGAGATATCAAAAGAAATATGTTTCACTAAATCCCCCCTTTAATTTCCTGTTTTGGGAAAGGACTTAACTAAATAGAAGTAATCGTACATTGAAGTTAAGTCTAAAACATTTTCCTCGTGGGATCGACCCCAACCTAATTGTTGGGTTCTTTATTTGATACGACCACTTATACTTCTTTAGGGAGGTGTAATTTGAGCGTATCAGGGTACTATAAGCATCTTGGTTTGGATCCCTCTTTTTAAACTTGGGTTGATTTTGCTCATCTGATCTACCCCTCTTCAAATTTCTTCAGAGGATTGTAAACACACCATAAGTGTAGATTGGTTCATGTCATTATGGAACATGGTCGTACGACACTCTTATTTCACAAGGTCGGCAACACCAGTAACAAACCTACTCATATGATCTCTAGGGTTAGACACCAAGGATGGAGCACACTTAGACAATATGGTATATTGCAACGAAAACTCCTACACACTCATCTTAATTTGTCTAAGGTTTATAAACTCCTCAACTTTACCTTCTCTCACGGGGAAAGTACTTCCCTAAGAAGGCTTCCTTAAACTCTTCCCATTCTATAAGATCCTATTCATCCAGCCTATCATATTTACATTGAGTGTACCACACTTCAGCAACTCCTCTAAATTGGTATGAATCCAACACCGCTTTCTCCCTAGAAGTCACCCCACAGCACTCAAAACCTTATACACACCATCTAGAAACTCTTGGGGATCCTCTCCAAGCTTAGAGACAAGAAATGTAGGAGGATTCATCCTCACAAAGTCTCTCAACCTAGAGGTCATGGTAATCTCAAGAGCATTCATTCTAGGTCCTACATCTCGATTTGCTTGAGAAATCATGGCTTAGCCTAGTGTAAGAAGATCTACTCTAACTTCATCATTAGTCATGTATGAGGGAACCACTGGAAACTTATTCCCTTGATCAACTATAGGGACTGCTTCACCTTGAGAAACTCCCTCATTGACCACATTCTCATCTACTCTCCTTGCGGTCGTCCTTCTTGTATTCATATCCTATAAACACAAGAGAAGAGATTAGGAAAATACACTTATAACCTCAACTCTATGGCATGACACACGAGTAAACGTATAAAGGGAAACCTCTATCTTCCTATAACCTCTCTCTCATATATGTGTTGCGACTCACCACCGATGAACAAGACTTACTCGATGTGGATTTTATGGGACTTTGTATCCTAAGGACTACTTTATAACCTTATGCTATGATACCAAGTTTTTCACGACTCGGAAGCACCCCCAAGTCGTCACATGGCGTACTCGACCTCTCAACATCCTATAAAAGAAAGACTGAAAAGAAATAAATAGATCCTCTATAATGCAAGGAGGCTCACTATTGACTCTGACTGCTCAATTGGATCAATGAGGCGCTGGATAATGCTGATCCTGGTCACATATGGCTGCATTATGATAGGATGCAGGCCAACTGGCATTAGTAAATTGAATGTACGAGTATGCGAGTTTGAATGCTAAAACAACTTAAGATTGAAAAGGAATAAGAAGGAACACTTACCTTGGATCTCCTCAAATTATGAATAATATGACTCAATATTACAAGATCATTTCAATATAAAAAATTTATAAGCAAGTGTAGTATGAAGAAGAGTCGTTTGATAACATACTAAGTTTTTAACATAATACATTTAACTTTTGTTGGAGTTTCTCTAACCAACAACCATTACTTATGAGCTACTGTGATGATACTTCAATCTACCTCACGTTTCCAGTGCATCATATACCCGGCCAAAGGTATAAGACCCGAACTGCCAAATGGATCCACTAGTCTACTGTGAAAAGGGTTCATCTAAAAAGTATAACCATTTTCTACCCATGGTGGCTACATGGTTTATGAGTATTCTGAGTTGTTTGAACTCTCCTCCATATTGGTGAATAATACTACTCCAAAAATATACAGACTATTATATTTTTAAAACATATTGATTCTATGGTTTGAGGTAAGTGCTCAAAATAATTAACTCAAATGCTATCTTGGAAATCTTAGTTTCCCTTCTTGTTTCATTTAGAAAGCTATTTTCTTTAACTGAAAACTAGCTCAAAGGGTCTCAGGAAAATCTCATTTTCCTTTCTTTTTAAATATGAAAACATTTATGTTCTTTGGGGAATATTTAGTTCTCATATACTACTTTGAAGGAATAGTTCACTTTACTCTAGACTGAATTGGAGCTTATGTCTTAAACAACACTTAAAGCATTTTTAAAAGACTTATGAAACTTGAAATGAACTTTATCTCCTTATCTTTAGTCCTTACTTACTCTGATTTTTAAGTCTCAAAACAAGTTTAGAGTATTTGCAAAAGACTTCTTGAAAGGACTTCAGGAATTCCCTAGACTTGGTTCTAACTTTTTCCTTGAATTTGAAGTTATGGGTTCAACATTGTAAATTCGTGTTTCTGGATGATTTCTGTATGATTAAAAATTATTTAGAGTAGTTAGAATAATTAGGAAGTGTTAAAACAGCGTAGAACGGCTTAATAGGACTGAAATATGAAAACTAGGCAAAAACACCAATTTAGGTGAGTTTGGTGGTGCCGCGCCAGCCCCAGCCTACTGAGGTGCCAAAATGTTGCAATGCAGGTGCGCCGCCCCAGGCCCTCTGTGCAGATGGGGAGCGTCGCGCCAGGTGCTACCTTGTTGCGTGTGAATGATTTTTTCCTATCCTTTTTCAATTCTAAATCCTTTAAACCTCCGTAGCTATTTTCCCAACCCTTAGGATCAATAGTACCTTCAATACCCAATAGTATAAACTCTAAAAACTACGTGGAATTTTGAATCAAAGCAACAATTGGCATTCAACAACTGAATAACAATAATTCAACCATCTCTTTCAAGAACTTCACTATTCTCATTCAACAAATTCAAAAATCTTAGGACTGAAACACGCTTGGTATGGTAGTGAACTGACCCAACACTAAAAGATCTCACATACCTTGATAGGGATCACCCTCGATGAAATCCACTCACAAATTCTTGTCGTTCGATGTGAATTTTTGACCTTTCTCCCTTTCTTTCTTCTTTTCTATCTTCTCCAAGCTCTGAGCGTGATTTTGATTTTCAAAAACTGAACTAAACTTAGTTTTTACCCCAATAAACCCCTAAAGTTAAAATAACAATTTGATTGGTGAAAAGACTAGTTTGCCCTTCCTTAAATCTGAAATAGGACTTTCCTTACTTCAACAGCCCAACTTCTATGGGCATATCTCTCTCATACGATATAAAAAATTTGCAAAATTGGCGTGTTGAAAATATCTCTCGAAGGGATTTAAAACTATATCAAGACATACGCCTAACTCATCTTGATCTAGAAGTAATGGCCTTTTGAAAATGACTAAAACTCACTTTCTTATGTAATTCTTAGATATTTGAAATAATGAGATGTTACACCTCAATAAAACTTAAGGTACATGAGAAGAATTATCCTACCCGTGATAAGAAACACCCCATAGTTTACTAGACCATCTAAGGATAATTTTGAGGGCTTAGAGTCAATGCTAGAAGGTATGAGCCAAGGCAAAGGAGCAATGGCCAAGGAAAGAGCCAAGGCTGCCCATGTTCGCCTCATCCACACGGGCCACTTCACGGATGGTGAAGGCCTAGACAGCTCGAGGGAGTGGCCGTGATCTTGGCTGCACCATGTGGGGAATAATTTAAGGTTACATGGCTACTATTCAAGGGACCACGGACTATGATACCCTTAACGGATCATGAAGGTAGTCGTAGTGCCTACACTAGGCTGCCGAAATAGGGTAATTCTGGGAAATTCCTAAATAAGTGGTTATTAAGTGAGGTCGTTTTATAAAGTCTTAGAACAACAATATAATATATTTTAACCATTTAAACTCACCATTCAAGTCATTATTTACCTAGACCCAAATCAAATCCCCAAAAGCTCTCCTCTCAAATATTTCTCTCTTTAAAACTTGAAGAAGAAGATAGAGCTTGAAGTTATGTCAAGAACAAGAATGCATTGTTGCAAGTTTTGTAAGGCTTTATAACCAATATATGTAAGCTTATTCATCCATAGATTATTTCATACATGGAATCCCATCGAAATTCCTCAATTGTAAAAATGAAATCTCCAATTCAAGTTAGGGTTCCTTTTAATACTGTGGATTATGTAGAGTATGAATCAAATTTAGTGGATATTGATTTTTTATGATTAAACTAGTACTGAATCATGATATTAAATATATGTTTCCTACTGTTAACCCTTGTCTTATTGATGAAATCAAGTAATGTGGGTTTATGCCTTAAGAAAGAGAAATTGAGGATTTATAGATTATCTTATAGAATTAATGATATGTATAGTAATTTTTCAATAATAAAAGCATGTAAACATGATAAGAACTTGATAGAAGAATATATGATGGATCATGACTAGTAACGATTAATATTAAGTCTTTATGATAATTTATTAGTAGAATCACTCAAGAATGGAGTATATGAATAGAATACCTTATGACCAAGGTATGTATGATGATTAGAATATGTAAAGCTTTGACATTAAAGCTAACATGATGATTATGTAAGCAAGGTCTTTGAGAGTGAAGCCTATATTAAAATGGTAGATTAGTATACATCATTGTTGTGGAAGCACTTTACCCACCTAATCTACATAATGAATGAATATAATAGCATTAGTTATGTTTTTCTGTTCTGGGAAGGCTAGCCTTATACTCACACCCATTCATGACCTTAGAATGTGAATGATCTTCTCACATATAATGATTCTAGGTTTAAAGGCTTACTCACCTAAAATGAATCAAGTATGTTGGACTAGAATATCTTGAAGTTGTGACCTAGATCTCTTTTTGAAAAGTTCTAATTGGTAAGATAATACCATGTTTGGTAGATTGAGTTAGAAGTTTTCATGGTAACCTTGGATTAAGGAATTACACTCTCATAAGGGTAGCTTTTACTAAAATCATAGTATGCTTTCATGGTAGCATAAATTGGTTAGACAAGACCATTTCATGGTAGCTTAGGATTGAGAAAGCATACTCTCCTAAGGGTAGCTTTAACTAGCATTATAGAATGCCTTCATGGTAGTAGGAATTGGTTATGCCAAAACCATTTCATAGTAGATCAGAGTTGAGAATTATACTCTCCTAAGGGTAGGTTGTACTAGCATCATGGAATGTTTGCATGGTAGTTAGGTTGGAACACTAGTACTCTTCCTTGTATATCTTGGACTTGTATGATAGTATGCTTCCCTTGGTAGTTTGTTTTACCGTAATATAGTTATATTAGCAAGATGATTATCTTAGTCTAGCAAAGTAGGGTGTTATTCCTTGGTAGCCGTAAATTGATAAATAGAAATCATTCAAATGTAATGACCTTCCATGTACTAAGTAAAGAAGTACTTTAAATGAATAGTGGAAACAAGTAAAGGGGGACATGTCCCCAACTAACGAGTATGTATGATAGCCTAAAGTGGTACTTACTATGGGTAAGATTATGGAGTTTTATCCATGTATTGCACAAGTATAACTTGAAGCTACTTATGAAGTATTCTCTTATATTATGTATGTTTAGCTTATATTGCTGCTATAGTAGCCTTCCATGACACATTTGACTAAAGGTGAATAGTCCCTTGCCTATATGAAGAAAGCTAAGAATAAGACCAAAGAATGGTAAGTATGATTATGATGACCTATAAGTAATACTTAGTGTGAATGGGATTATGGGGTCCTATTCATACATTGCACAAGTAGTGACCATGTTATGACTTTGTGGTATCTCCTATACTACTTGATTATGATTTATGTTGACATATGCTCATATTCTGGCTAACGTATTTAGTACATTTTATACTAACACATACTCTTACCTACATTCTTATCAAATTTAGGGTTCGAAGATCTTGAATTACATTCTTGTGTCAATGTTTCAAGATGAGAAAAGGAGTTGAAGATTTGGTGAGTCCTCATAGTATCGAGGATGTAATCACCTTGCTTAGGTCATTCTTTCAAGTTTTAGACTTTTGTATGGGGTGCATCTCAAAGCTTATTCAAGTTTTATTAGATGGTTTGAGACAAAGAGTAATAAGTTTTGTTCTTCCTTTTATTAAAGACTTCGATTGAATGGAAAAAGTTTAAAAATTTCCTCCATCGTGTCTATGAACTTTATGTTATGATATTCTAAGTTGCTTGTGTTAGGCATTTCGGGGTATAATACACCGTTTCACATCTAGGGTGTTCCCCTGGGTCGTGACAAACTTGTTAATCTGAGCATGAGGTTTAGAATGGTTCTAAGATGTCTCAAAACCACGTCAACTAGACTCATGTTCATGAGTGTGAAGCGCACCACATTTATGAATAGAAAGCTATTAGATAAGTAGGAAACTTCACTTCTTCATTCTCTAAGTTGTGCCATATTGTTTAGTTCTATAAGGTATTTCTCCTAATGTTTGCCCGATGGTCTACAGGTTTTGGCTAATACAAAGGCAAATACTAGAAGGAATGAGGAAGACATACTGGATCAAGATGTCCCTCCACAAGCTAGGACATGACGAGACAAATGAATACGGAGGTGGTAGCTCCGATTACCCCAATAAGGGGAATGGAGCTTCTAGATTGAGGATTGTTTTTAGGATGAACCCTGTATAGTTTTATGACTCCAAGGTAGAAGGGGATCCTAGAGAGTTTATATATAAGGTTTAAAAGGTGCTTCCTATCATGGGGATGACTAGACAAAACTGAGTTAGTTGCTTACAAATTGATGGATGTTGCTCAAGTATAATATGAACAATGAAAAGATGCTAGGCTAGTAGAATTGGGTCAAATAGATTGGAAAGTGTTCAAACTAGAATATCTTGATAGTTTCTTTCCCCGAGATTTGAGGGAAGATAAGGTAGAAGAGTACATTCACCTTAAGCAAGGTAGACTGAGTGTTATGGAGTACATCCCTTGGAATTCACCCAACTATCCATGTATGCTCTATCTATGGTGTCAGATTTGAGGGACATAATGAGTAGTTTTTTTATGAGGGTGTCTTACATAGTAGAAAAAGAATGTCGTTCATAAATGCTCCAACATGATATGGATATCTCATGTCTCATTTCGTATACCCAAGAAATCGAGGGGTAAAAACTCAAAGAATAGTAATTTAGATAGAAAAAAGGTCTAGGATGAAAAATTATAAGTCCTTTCATGATTGGTACGATAGAAATGGTAGTTCTAGGAATCGATAAATATTTTCTAGACAAGGTTCTTTTAGTACTTACAATTATAAATCGGAGAGGGTGTTTAATCCTTTTCCACCCTAAATTGGTAATGAGTCTCTATGGTCTACTAGTGCTAGATGTGGAAAGAGACATAATGTAGGTGTTTTGCCAGAAGAGAGGGTTGCTTTAGTTATGGTGAGAGTGGCCACAAGATGAAGGATTGTCCAAAGTCAAAATCTATGAGAGGGGAGGGTAAACAAGTTCCACCTATTGGTCCAAATAAGGATTCCGAAAAAACGAATATGTTCTATGATCTCCAAGCTAGAGATGATCAAGAACGACATCCAAGTGTGGCTTCCAGTATGTTCATAGCTTATTAATTGATTGTTTATGCTTTGTTAGAAATTAGATGCCTTAGTAGAATTGTAAGAGATGGTGTTAGAAATCCGTTGAGACGTGATCCTAAGAGGGAGATGGTATGACTTGATGGTAAGTTCATTATGTGTTATATGTTGACATGATGTTCTCGTATGCAAGTTCATGAGAAAATTATGTTTTAGTAAGAAATAAAATTAATTTTTATATTTTATTCCTCATGTCGTTATGTGTTGTGTAAGAGTTTCATTCATTCATGAGATGAATTGTTGAACATGCTTTGTACGTTTTTATGAGTAGGTTTCATATGAGCTTCATGAGTGTATGTAGAACATGCCTTTGTTCAGAGATGCTAGTTCCTTCTTGAACAAAAGTAGATGTTGAATTTAAAGCATTTCTTTGGGTTTCTAGATGTAGTTCCTATTCCGTTGTGTCTCATTGAGTATGTTTAACTTAGATTCAATGTTTTCCTCCTTTTTTGTGTGCATTTATATATGTTGCGACTAAAGAGGTGTTTAGAATCATCATTCGAGGAAGAATGTCCAAGGGGGGAGATATTGTAACACTCCATAGTCTAGTAGGCCATCAAATTCTAACTTTTAGGTCTACGAGTCAAGGCTAGAAGGCATGATCCAAGCCAAAGGGCCAAGGGCCAAGGGACAAGGCATGACCCAAGGAAAAGGGTCAAGGAAAAAGGTTGCCCCAAGCTTTCCATGGCACTGCCTTGGACCACAACAGCCTTAAGGATCATGGGGGCCACCACGACTCACAGGGCCACCCATGGTGGTGAGACGGTGTGGCCTCAAGGCTAGTGCAAGTTGACCTCTTCCATACGAGCCACTTCACAAATCGTGAAGGCCTAGATAGTTTGTAGGAGCTCGTCGTCTTTCCTTCACTGTGTGTTGTATAAGTTAAGGTACCATAGCAACTAGTCAAGGAACGATAGGAAACTTCACGGGTCGTGTACCCTTGACGGATCGTGAAGGTGGCTGTAGTGTCTGGCACTATGCTGACTAAGGAGGGTAATTTCAGGAGATTCCTTATTCGGTGGTTATCTAGTGAGGTTGTTTTGTATAGTATTAGTACACCTATATAAGATATATTGAACCTTTAAACTCACCTTTCAAGTCAATATTTTTCTAAAAACAAATCAAATCCCGAAAAGCTCACCTCTCAAATATACTCTCTCTAAAACTTGAAGAAGAAAATAGAGCTTGAAGCTAGGCCAAGAACAACACTCCATTGTTGCAAGCTTTGCAAATTTTATAACCAAGGTATGTTAGCTTATTAATCTATGTATTCTTCAATTTATGGAGTCCCCTAGAAATCCCCTAATTTTGAAGATGAAATCCCCAATTCAAGTTAGGGTTCCTTCCTATACTGTGGGTTACGTTGAGTATGAATACAATTGAATGGATATTGATTATTTACGATTGAATTAGTAGTGAATCATGATATTATTATGAAATTACATGCTTACTTTAGCTAGCCCTAGTCTAATTGATGATTCAAGTAATGTTGGTTTATGCCTTATGAATGGCAAATTGAGGATTTATAAATGATTTTCTAGAATTAAGGATATGTATAGTAATTGGTCAAGAATATAAGTATGTAAACATGAATTAAAATAGATTGAAGAATATATGATGGATCATGACTAGTAATGATTGAGATTGAGTTTTTATGATGATCTATGACTATATTCACTCAAGAATGAAGTATTTGAATCAAATAACTTGTGACCTAGGTATGTATGATGATTACATAGAGGTAAAGCTTTTATCTTAAATCTAATATGATGAATTATGTATATAAAGGGTTTGAGATTTAATCCTATATGGAAATGATAGACTAGTAGACATCATTGGTGTGGAAGGACTTTGCACATCTAATCTACCTAATTAATGTTTATGATAGCATGAATTTTTTTGTTGCGTTGTGGGAGGGCTAGCCTTATACACACACCTATTCAATACCATGGAATGTGAAAGGTCTCCTCATATAGAATGATTCTAGGTTGAAAGGTGTAATCACCTAAAATGAATCAAGTATGTTGGACTAGAATAGCTTGAAGTTGTGACCTAGATCTCTTCATGAATATCTTGACTTGGAAATATAAGACCATTCTTGGTAGATTAAAATAGGATTATTCATGGTAGCCTTGGATTGAGGAACTATACTCTCCTAAGGGTAGCTTTTACTAGTATCGGTATGCTTTCATAGTGGAATGACTTGGTTAGGCTAAGACCATTTCATGGTAGGTTAGGATTGAGAAATGATACTCTCCAAAAGGTAGCTTGAGTTAGCATTATAGAATCCCTTCATGGTAGGATTACTTTGTAAATCCAAGACTATTCCATGCTAGCTTAGGGTTAATGAATATACTCTCCTAAGGGTAGCTTGTATTCGCATCATGGAATTTTACATGGTAGCTAGGTTGGAACACTTGTACCCTTGATTGTATAGCTTGTACTTGTATGATAGTATGTTTCCCATGGTAGCTTGATTTAGCATAATGTATTTATGTTAGCAAGATAATTAGCTTGGTCTATCCTAGTAGGGGGTCTATTCCTTGGTAGCCTTAAATTGATGAATAGAGATCATTAAATTGTAATGACTTGCTTTGTACTAAGTAAAGAACTACTTTAAATAAATAGTGGCAAGAATTAAAGGGGAACTAATTCACAACTAATGAGAAAGTATGATAGACTAAAGTGGTACTTAGAATGGGTAGGATTATGAGGTCTTATTCATGCATTGTACAAGTATACTTGAAGATACTTATGAAGTGTTCTCTTATATGATATATGTTTAGCTTGGACTGTTGCTATAGTTGCTTTCAATTATATGTTTGACTAAAGGTGAAGAGTACCTTGTTAAGAAATCTAAGAATGAGACCAAAGAATTGTAAGTATGATTATGATGACCTAAGAGTAATACTTATGGGGTCTTATTCATACATTTCACAACTATGCTTTGAGGTTACTTATGAGACAGTTCTCTTATGAGATGAAGTTCTGAGTAGTGACCATGTTATTACTATGTGGAATGTCATATACTACTTTGTTATGCCTTGAATTGACTTTTGCTCATACTATGTCTAGGTTTAAGATTATTCTTATGACCAAGTTATTATCTCATATGCTTATCGCTTATGTTTTATGTTGGCTAATGCTTTTTTATGTTCTTATAATGTCATGCTAGCAAACATATTTAGTATATTTTAAATAACACATACTCTTACCTACATTCTTATCAAATGTTGAATATTTTGTAATAAAACATACTCTTGGCTATATTCTTTTATGCTTTTGACTTTTATATGGGTTGTGTCCCAAAGATTACTTAAGTTGTATTAGATGGTTTGAGACAAAATGTAATAAGACTTCTGTTGCTTTTATTAAAGACTTCGATTGTATGGAAAAAGTTTAAAAATTTCCCGTATTATTTCTATGCACTTTATGTTATTATAAGCTAAGTGTCTTGGGTTAGGTTTTCGATTATAGTACTTGTCACATCTAGGGTGTACCCATGGTTCGTGACAACAAACGCCTGCAAAATGTGTTTAGTCAAAAGGACTTGAATCTTTGCCAAAGAAGTTGGCTTGAGTTATTGAAAGATTATGACACTGGTGTTCTTTATAACCCCACAGAGGCATATGTAGTAGTGTATAATCTTAGTAGGGGTTATGTGGGTAGCGTTGCTCATGTGGATGATGATAGAAAAGAGTTGGAAAGAGATGTACATAGATTGGCCCAATTTGATGGTCGATTGGTAGACTCCGACAAGGTTGGTGTTATGGTCAATAATGGTTTTGAATCATCTTCTATGAGTAATGTGAATGCTAACAAATTTCTTGATTTTATTTTGGTTGAATCGAAAGAATATGTACTCAAGAAGTCCATTCAGGCTTTCTTCCAAGAAGGAGATGCGGTACATAGATACCAAGGTCGATTGTGTTTTCCAAATATTGATGAGTTAAAGGAAAACATTTTAGTCGAAGCCTATAGTTATGGGTATTCTATTAACCCATAATCTACGAAGATCAAATGTTATTTGCGAGAGATCTATTGGTGGAATGTGATGAAGAAAGATATTGCAGAATTTGTGTCTATGTGTCCAATATGCCAACAAGTGAAGGCTGAGCATCAGAAATTAGGAGATTTATATCAAGACATTAGTATTCCTACTTTGAAGTGGGAAGGTGTGAATATGGAATTTGTAGTAAGGTTTCTATTTACTCGGGGCCAATATGATTTGAGTTGTATTATAGTAGACTGAATGGTGAAATCATCCCATTTCATTCCCATCAAAGTTTTTTATGTGGTGGAAAACTATGCCTACTTGTATTTTAGGGAAATGGTAAGTTGCATGGTGTGCCATTGTCAATTATATCTGATAGAGGTACTCTGTTTACTTCTCATTTTTGGAAAGTCATTTCAAAAGGATCTTGGCACTAAAGTGAAGCTTAACACAACTTCTCACCCACAAATCCAAAATTTGGAGGATATATTGAGAGAATGTGTCATTGATTCCAAGGAAATTCATTATGATCCCTTTTCATTTATCAAGTTTGTTTACAATAACAGTTGTCGTTCAAGTATTTATATGGCTCCCTTTGAAGCTTTTTATGGTAAAAGGTGTAGATCTCCCACATGATAGTTTAATGGAGTGGGCCCGAGTTAATTTATAATGCTATAGAATATGTTTGTCTTATTATAGAGAGGTTAAGGACAACCCAAAGCCCAAAAAAGTCATATGTCGATGGTAGAAGGAAATACCATGAGTTTGAGGTTAGTGGTTGTGTCGATTTGAAAATCTCACCCATTAAGGGTGTATTAGATTTGGGAAGGAAGAAAACTTAGTCCTGTCTTATTATAGAGGGGTTAAGGACAACCCAAAGCCAAAAAAAGTCATATGTCGATGTTAGAAAGAGAGACCTTGAGTTTGAGGTTAGTGATTGGGTCTATTTGAAAATCTCACCCATAAAGGTTGTAATGAGATTTGGGAAGTAAGAAAACTTAGTCCCCAATTCATAGGCCTTTGTCAAATCTTGAGATGTGTTGGGTAGGTTTCCTATGATATTGATTTCCAAATGATTTGTCATTGGTGCATCGGGTATTCCATGTCTTTATGCTTAAAAAGTATGTTGGAGATACAACATCCATAGTTCCCCTAGAAGGATAGGGAGTTGATGAAAATGTCTATTATGAAGAATGACAAGTTGAGATTCTTCACCGACAAGTTAAGAAATTGAGAAAGAAGGAATTTTCTTCCATGAAGTTATTGTGGATAAACCACTTTGTTGAGGGTGGTACTTGGGAGGCCGAGGCTGATATGAAGTGGTGATATCCTCATATCTTTCCTTCTAGTTTAGTTTGAGCTAATGAACTTCCTCTTGCTTTGTTTATGATTGAAGTCATGTGTGATTTGTATGTACCCTTTATCTCCATATGTTATGCATGCTCATGAAAACTTATTTCTAGAGAGAAAATGAGATTGTATGATTGTTTTTCCTTATATTGTAGTGCATTGTGTATGAGTTTCTTATAGGCTCAATGAGATGAACATATGAACATGTTTAGTTATTGAATTGCATATGAGCTCCATGAGATTGTGTTGAGCTTGTTTTGAGATGTAGAAGATAGTTCCTCCTTCAGTATATGAAATCTAAAAATTTGATGCATATTACGTTGTTAGATATAGTTCCTACCTCCTTCAGAAGCATTAAGTAGATTTGATTTGGAGTTGATGCTGCTTATTATTTGTGTGCATTTTTATATTTTACATGCATTCATGGGTTTCTAGTCTTGAGTCTTGTGCCTAGAAACATGCTTAGAATCTCATTAGAGGACGAATGATCCCAAGGGAGAGATATTGTAACACCCCGAACCTAAATATAGGATTATCATGGTAGGACTCTAGGGTACCACCTCACGAGGTCCAACCTGAAGCCCACAAGGAAGTCCCAAGGAACCTGCATGAGGTAGTGAATCACGTCCAGGACCATGCCTCGTGGGTGGGTCGACAATACGTGGATAGTGAAGTCGTGGATTGGCCAAAAAAGATTCTAACTATGATCAACAAATGACAAGGGTGGACCATCCGTAGGTCATGGTCTCATAGGTCATGTCACAGAAATTATTTTAAGGACTTATGGGTCTTATCGGTTTTAGTTAAATCAAATTGGTATCGTTTTTCCTAAGTCTAGGAACCTATATCAACATTTTAACCCACCCCCCCCCCAAAACCCCTCATTTAAACTCTTCCTCTCAAATCCTAAAGAAAAATCCTCTNTCAACATTTTAACCCCCCCCCCCCCCCCAAAACCCCTCATTTAAACTCTTCCTCTCAAATCCTAAAGAAAAATCCTCTCAAATATTCTCTAGAAGTTTGAAAAATAATGAAGAAGAGGAAGCTAGGTCAATATCAAAGCTCTAAAATTCAAGCTTATGAGGACTTTATAACTAACGTATTATAGCTCTTCATCCATGAGTGTATTCTATCCATGGAGTCCCCTAGAATTCCCCCAATTTAATGAAAAATTCCCCAATTCTAGCCAGGTTTCTTCAATTGGGGTGGGTTATTTTAATTATGGATCCAATTGAGTGGATTATGATTGTTTATGATAGAATTAGTATAATTGCATGTTTTTAGAATTAAACCACATGTATCCATGCATATCCTACGATTCTAACCTAGAATTGAGATAATTGGGTAGATGCCAGGAAGGAATTCTTTGTGGTTTTTGATGTAGCCTTATATGATTTATGAATTATGCAAAGAATTGATTAAGAAGGGTGCTTAGATGATGATAATGAGACCTATATCTTTAATAGTAAATCTTATGATGTGAATTATTAGTTACTGATGTTATTGTTGGGGAAGAGATACTTCCTACATGAATTGTTATTATGCAAGAATGTGAAAGGTTTTCTCACATGAATGATTCTAGGTTGAAAGGATTTATCGCCTAAAATTAATCTAGACTAACGAATATATAATTGATGAGGCTAGAGGCGACTACCCTTGGCTTCCAAATGAATGGATATGAGGCGATTCCCCTATTACTTAAAATTGAACTAGACGTGAGTCCACATGTTCTCATGATGTTGAATGGACATGGATGTGATTACCCATGATACCTATGAAATAATGTGGTGGAGATTACCCGTATTATATGATAAATTATGTTGAGGCGAGTACCCCTATCATAGCATAAGATTGTAGAGACGAGTACCCGCATTATAAAAGTAAGGCAAGAGGTGAATACCCATTAGCCTTTTTGACTTAGGCAAAGAGGTGAATCCCCATGTATTTAAAAGTAAGTATGAATAATGAGATTAAGATGTAAAGAATGAATAACTTGGATTGTTTCTAGAGATGCCTTCCATGCGGTAAGCTCGACTAGAGGCGCATGACCCAAGTTTTGACAAAGGATGAGTAAGGTTGTTTGAGATGTATTCCTTTCTTATTATGATATTGATGTATGTACATGATTATTCTTATGATTTATATTGACTAACCATGATGTTTACGTTGTTTATGCTAGCTATTATACATAGTATTTGCTTGTGCTAATACTTAGTTTCGCTACATTATTATCAAATGTAGGGTCCAACAACATAGATTCTTACAATCGTGGCTAGCTTCTTTGTTGATTGAAGGAGTCAATATTGGTGAGTCATCATTGTGCTCTAGAATGGCATCACCACTTACTTTTATGTCTTTCCTTTATGTTTGGTACTGTTGTATGGTTTGTATCCCAAGATTATCCTTCCCGTTTAGATGGTTTGATAAAATATTGCTAGACTTCCACTTTATTTTGAAAATACTACGATTGTATTGAAAAGTTTTGATTTGCCCTCATCTCTATGTAATACTCCGAAAGTCTAAGACATGTTCTAGAGCCTAACATAGGTTTCAAAAGGTTTAGACACTGTTTTAAGTTCATTTTTAAATTGTATAAGTCATTAGGAAGTTTTGGAACCAAAACGTCAAGGAACGTCCATGACGTCCGGAAACTTGTTCAATGAGGTGCTAGTCTGTCTTAGCCTATTAGACTATGTTTTAACAGTTGAAAAATGATGAATTTTTGTGGAAGGGTGTCTAATATGTATTAGAGTTTTAATTTAAGAACGAAACGTCTGGGTACGACTCCCCAAGGAGTAATCAAGGGCCCTAGAGGAGGACCCTTACATTAAGGTCGAAGGCTGCCCAAGGCAGTATGCACCAACGACATGCCATCAAAGGATCGTTTTCCAATCGACATGGCGTAGATTGCCTCCGTTGATGGACACTTAGAATATTTTCCCAAGACTTATTTTTAACCGATCTCTGACCAAAACAAAGGACCAACAGGACGGAGGGTCCTGTGGTCGTCCATTGACACACGAGACTCGACGTGGTGTCGTCTGTGAGGGTCTGTTTTGGGCTGATCGATTTTAAGTGACTTGAGTTAATTAATTTAGGGGTTATTTAATTATTTAGGGTTTAATGGAGGTAAAATTAAGTTAATTAAAAACCTATATAAAGACCCTAAACTAATTATACTAACCTAAGCCATCATAACTCCAAAACCCAAATTCTCCTCCTTCTCTCTTCTTTCTCTCTCCCAAGTTGAAGAACACCATAGAATACAAGGTCAAGGTGGTTTCTAGGTCTTAAATAACAAAGTTTATCCATCAAACTTCATAAATCAACAACGTATAGGATTCCTTTCACCTTTGGGACCCCTTTTCCCAAAGGGTTCCATCAAATTGATTTTAAAAGATGAGTTTTCATGTGGGTCTTTTCCAATCTCGAAAGATCTTTCAATTTGATTTTTTTATGATTTAATTTGGATAATATGAGTATATTAACATGTATTATAACTCAATTATGTTATTTCTTGATGGATTGGTCTAGTTTGTAAAAGACCTATTCCCTTTAACTCTAGGTTGTGATCTTGAATTGAATTGTATAGTATTGATTAAATTGACTTGGTTAGTTTGTGAATTATTATCCTATGTTGTTATTATTCTAAATATGAGTTTATTTTGATACATTGTAAACCAACTATGCTAGTTCATGAGTAATTGACCTAGATAATTTAGACTATCAACTTGATCTAAGTCTCAAACTCTAGGCTATAAAGTAGTTATAAATTGTGGTATAATGATTCATTTGGTCTTGTTGTTATGTTCATTATTGTGGTGTGATTATATTACACCCATTGTTAGCATGGTGAAGGAGATTGAGTAAGTCTTGTGATCTCTATTTTTTTTACTTTTATTATGGTCATTTGTGCCTAAGTAATGATGTTGTATTGAAGTAGACCTTATATTAAGATTGATAGGGTTGGTATTATTTTGAATTGAAATTTCTTGATTATGTGAATACAATATTATGCTTAAGCTGTATTGATATAAGGTTCGTGATAAAGTATGATGTTCCTGACTATGATATAATAATGTTAATATGCTAATCTCACATGTGAGGGTTGTAACGAAAGGTGTTATCATGCAATTATTATTGATCTATGATGATGATGATTATATAAGGGATAAACCATATGACCTACATTAAGCTATGATAATTATTAAAGGTATTAAATACATTTCAGAAAGGGACTCTAGCTTAGCAACGAGTCAACTAGAGTGAGGAGTGTCCCTTCCCACATAGGGAAGGTAGGATCACTAATGTACTCTAGGGATTGGAAACTGCAATTCATGTAGAATAAATAGGGTCCCAACTATATCTCTTAGTTCTTGAACTATGTTGCCCCCATAGGAATACTAGCTAGTGGATCCACGTAGTTGCTATGTTCATGTTTTGGTGCTACCTTGGCAAGTAGTCCGCCTTTCTTCGGTGTAGGGTTACATGACAGCAGATTCCATATTAGCTCATGTGGTCTATGTGGGTTAAGGAAAGATGTTCCCAAAAGATAAGATGAACTAAAGGAATGAACTCTAACTAGGATGACCTAAGGGGTTTAGCTTAGTCTAGGTAGGGTATGGGACTCTACCTAAACATTGCACTAGTTATCCTTGAGGGAAGTCTTAGGAGGATGTTCTTATATATGCATATGATTATAATTGTACATAATATGTATCTAAGTATCTTGCACATTTGTACTACTATATGTTGATTGTTTTCACTTACGAATCTATGTTTGGCTCTATTGCTTCATTATGATGATATGTACTATTATTGATATGCTATGTGAAGTTGGACATTTGTCATAGTTCTTGTTGATTTTACTTGATTAAGTAAGGTTATGGGGCTTTTCTTAGTCATTGCACTAGTTGACTTAATTAGGGTTCATGTGTAATAATGATCTTGCTCTGGTTATGTTGTAATGAACTCTTAATCATGCTTGTTGATGTTATAGCTTCATAGTAGGGTTGTTTAGATTATGTGTTAAAATTATGTGGGTATGTATGTCAGTTTGACAGGACTTAGAATTGTTGGTCTTGTGTTATATATGCTCTTGACTTAATGAATATGTCATAATTATTGGTATGGTCTTCTTGGATGTGCATATGGTGTCATACTTAGTATAAGTGGTTTATTAACCCCATCTTCTTCCTTTTCCCTAACATTTTAGGTTCCGGTCATTGAAGGGCTTCTGAGACAACTTTGAAGGAAAACTTGGAATTCTTACTCATCCAAGTTGGGTAGGTCCTCATTTTCCGAGAGCAATGCCACCATCAAGCTAACGAATTTGTTTTAGTTTTAAGACTTTTATGTTCTTTCCTTTTCATTAAAATACCAAACATTGCATAGCCTATATATGGATCTTATTGTATTGATGTATGGGCTATGCCCAATTGTGATATTCTTGGTTAGATGGTTATGGGATGAGACATTCGGTTTTATGACTATGTTATATCTTATACATACATACATACATATATATATATATATGTGTGTGTGTGTGTGTGTGTGTAATAAAAGTAGAATACTAAGTAATCTTTATATACGAAGGGTCTATGTATACTCGATATGACTATGCTATGTGTATGGTGGAGGTCTATGTAAACCTCAAAATAGATGCAGAAAAGTTTTTAAAAATTTTTGCATTTTTAACCTATATATGTAATGATGTAAGCTAAGAGGCTAGTCTTAGTGCTCAAAGAGGACGACAACACCGATTACGTCTAGGGGGTGCTCCCGGACGTGAAAAACTTGGTATTAGAGCATGAGATTAAATATCTTTAGAGTCCATATTTCACTTAACCACATCTATGTATATTCTTATTCATAATTGTGAAGTTCGCCACACTTATGAATAGGGAACTATGAGATGCTTAGGAAAATCTCCTTTTCTTAGAAATCCAATATCGTGCCTCTAGAGTTTGACTCTGTGTCTAATCCTTTATTGTGATTATAGGCAATGAATACTCGAAGAACAACCGCTCGAAGACTTGATGAAGATACTGCAAATGCGGGAGCTCCTCCCCGAGGCAATAAAGTCCCTCCACTTGAATAAGATGTTAATGATGACCAAGCTCCGGTCAATCCTCCTTCTTTGATGGATGGTGACATAAGGTCTTACTTTCTCCAAATGGCCAAAGCCATTACTAGTCAAGCACAACTCGTCACTACTCAAGTTCAATCCATGACGTCTCAATCTAATCGGGAGGTTTTACCCCGAGAAAACTACATGTTGGTACTATGGCCTCCTTATTGAGTGATTTCACTAGGATGAATCCCTATACTTTTTCCAAGGTTGAGGAAGACCCCCAAGAGTTCATTGATGAAATGTACAAGATCTTTTGTGCTATGGGGTTGGTTACTAGTGAGAAGGCCGAGTTAGCTATTTAACATTTCAAAGATGTGGCCCAAACTTCTTACGTCCAATGGAGAGACAATAGGACCTTAAGAGGTAGACTGGTGACATGGGATATTTTTAAGAAGGCTTTTCTCGATAGATTCTTTCCTATGGAGAAGAGGGAAGTCAAAGTGGTGGAGCTCATCAACCTTCATCAAGGAGGTATGAGTGTACTTGAATACTCTTTGAAATTCACTAAATTGTCAAAGTATGATCCTTCTTTGGTTTCCGATCCTAGAGATGAAATGAGCAGCTTTTTGATGGGAGTGTCGGATGACTTGCAAGAGGAATGTCATTCGGCTATGCTACATGACAATATGAAAATTTCTCGTCTCATGGTTCATGCTGAACAAGTGGAAGAGACAAGGTCTAAGAGGAAGAGTAGAGATGCCAAGAGGGCAAGGTCGTTTGATGGTAGTTCTTCAAAAGGTAGGCTTGATATCCAAGACAAGACTAGGTTTAAGAGAGGTCTTCTAATCAAGTTCCTACCAAATTTCCCAAGGTTTGTGATTATAGGGTGTCTAACCCTATGTCTCAAAAGTATAGAGGTACTAGATCACCAAACAAGAAGCCGACTTATGGAAAGTGTGGAAAGAAACATTATGGTGATTGCCTCATTGGGAAAGATAATTTCTTTGGGTGTGGGAAGAGTGGCCACAATGTTAGGGATTGCCCTAATGTGAAGGGGCAAGATAAAGGTAGAAGGAAAGCTAGTGGTTCTAATGTTTATGCTACAAAGAAGAATCGCTTTTATGCACTTCGCTCAAGGGGTGAACAAGAGAGTTCTCCCGATGTGGTGACCGGTATGTTACAAGTCTTCTGTGTATGTTGTACTTGATGCAGGTGATACATTATCCTTTGTGACTACCTTTATCGCTAGAAAGTTTGATATTTTTCCTGATATTCTAAATGAACCTTTCATGGTAATTACCATGGTAGGTGAGTCGGTGGTTGCAAAAAGGGTGTATAGAAATTTTCCTACAATGCTGCCCAATAGAGTGATTCATGTTGAATTAGTAGAACTTGATATGGTTGATTTTGATGTCAATTTGGGGATGCATTGGTTGGATGCTTGCTTTGCTTTCATAGATTGTAGAAAAAGGGTGGTGAAGTTTAACATTCCAAATGAAGAAGTCTTAGAATGGAAGGGGGGATTCTAATTCTAGAGGATGTAGCATTTCTTGTTTGAAAGCTTGTAGGATGATCTCTAAAGGGTGTTTATATCACATTGTAAGAGTCAAAGATTTAGACTCCGAAATCCCTTCCATTGAGTCGGTCCCCGTATTTAGGGAATTTCCGAAGGTCTTCTTTAATGATCTTTCCGGTATTCCTCCCGAACGGGAAATCAATTTTGGTATTGACTTGCTACCAGATACCAACCCCATTTCGATTCCTCCTTATCGGATGGCTCCGGTCAAATTGAAAGAGTTGAAGGCTCAACTCAAAGATTTACTAGACAAAGGCTTCATTAGACCTAGTATTTCTCCAGGGCTGCTCTTGTTCTGTTTGTAAAGAAGAAGGATGGGTCCCTTAGAATGTGCATTGATTATCGCCAACTCAAGAAAGTCACTATTAAGAACAAGTATCCTCTCCCTCGGATTGACGACTTATTTGATCAACTCCTAAGCGCAAGCTACTTGTCTAAGATTGACTTGAGATATGGGTATTATCAACATAGGGTGAGAGGTGAGGATATCCCAAAAATGGCATTTTGGACTAGAGATTGTCACTATGAGTTCTTAGTAATGTCCTTTGGTCTCACTAATGCCTCGGTGGCATTTATGGATCTTATAAATAGGGTGTTTTGAAGTTACCTAGATTTATTTGACATTATTTTCATTGACAACATCTTGATATATTCGAAAGGTGAGGGCGAACACATGGATCACTTGAGGGTGGTGTTACAAATGCTTAAGGAGAATCACTTGAGGGTGGTGTTACAAGTGCTTAAGAAGAACCAATTTTTTTCTAAATATAACAAATGTGAATTTTGGTTGAGGTTAGTGGAATTTCTTGGTCATATGATTTCATAGTAAGGGGGTTGAGGTTGATCCAAGGAAAAGCGAGGAGGTGAAAAATTTGCTTAGACCATTGACTCCAACCGACATTAGGTGCTTACTGGGTATATCGGGTTATTATAGGAGGTTTGTGGATGGTTTTGAGTCCATTGCATCTCTCTTGACTACTTTTTCCCCAAAACAAAGTGATATATGAGTGGTCAGAGGTATGTGAAAGAAGCTTCCAAATCTTGAAGGATAGGATTACTTCCGTTCCAGTGTTGACTTTACCGAAGGGTATCAAGGGATTCGTTGTGTATTGTGATATATCATGAGTGGGCTTAGGGTGTGTGTTTATGCAACATGGGAAAGTAGTAGCCTATGCCTCTAGAAAACTTAAGGTGCATGAGAGAAATTATCCAACTCATGATCTTGAGTTAGCTGTCGTGGTATTTCCTTGAAAATAAGGAGACATTACTTTTATGGTGTTCATGTTTATGTGTATACCGACCACAAGAGTCTTCAATATGTGTTTACTCAAAAGGAGTTGAATCTCCGACAAAGAAGACGGTTGGAATTGTTAAAGGATTATGACATGAGTGTTCTCTACCATCCCTGCAAGGCCAATGTGGTAGCGGATGCTTTAAGTCGTATGACCATGGGTAGTGTGTCTCATCTATATGAAGCCAAGAAATACCTAGAGAAATATGTTCATAGGTTGGCTAGATTAGGTGTTAGATTAGAAGATTCTCCAAATTGTGGTTTTATGGTCCATCATAACTCCAAGTCGTCTTTAGTGGTTGAGGTCAAGTCCTAAAATCACCTTGATCAAATATTGATGGTGTTTAAGAAATCAATTCTTGGTAAGCTTAATGAGTCATTCTCCTTGGGGGGATGGTGTCTTGAGATATCAAGAAAGGTTGTGTGTTCCCAATGTAGATGGTTTGAGAAACCAGATTCTTGAGGAAGCTCATGGGTCCGTTTACTCCATTCATTCGACTTCTACAAAGATGTATCATTACCTTAGGGAAGTGTTTTGGTAGGAAGGCTTTAAGAAGGACATAGCAGAATTTGTTGCAAAGTGTCCAAATTGCCAACAAGTGAAAGCCGAACACCAAAAGTCTGGTGGTTTACTTCAAGAAATCCAAGTCCCTACTTGGAAATGGGAAGACATCAATATGGATTTTGTGGTACGTTTTCCCCGGACACAAAAGCAATATGACTCCAAACGGGTGGTTATGGATAGGTTGACCGAATCCGATCACTTTATTCCCGTCAAATCTACTTACTTGGCAGGGATTATGCAAGAATCTTCATATATGAGATTTTGTGTCGCCATGGTATTCCGTTATCCATCATACCGGAAAGGGGAGCAAAATTCACATCTAGGTTTTGGAGGTCATTCCAAGAAGGGTTGGGTACTAATGTGAAGTTAAGCACCGCTTTCATCCCCAAACGGATGGTCCAGCAGAGCATACTATTCAAACCCTTGAGGATATTCTTAGATCTTATATCATTGATTTAAAGTTAAATTGGGATAAAAACTTGCCTTTGGTTGAGTTTGCTTACATCAATTGTTATCATTCATCCATAGCTATGCCTCCTTATGAAGCATTATACGGTAGGAGATGTAGATGTCCAATCGGATGGTTTGAAGAAGGAAAGTCTTCATTTTTGGGTCTCAATTTGATTTAAAAGACATTTCATAAGGTTCATATTATAAAAAATTTCTTACAAACAGACTATAGTCGGCAAAAGTCTTATGCCGATCATATAAGAAGGGAGTTAGAGTTTGAAGAGGGTGATAAGGTGTATCTAGAAATTTCTCCTATGAAAGGGGTGGTGAGATTTGGAAAGAAGGGGAAGTTGAGTCCTTTTTATGTGGGTCCCTATGAAATCTTGCAAAGGGTTGGTAAGGTTGCATATGAATTGAAACTCCCTAGTGAACTATCTTCAGTTCAACCGATTTTCCATGTTTTCTTTCTTAAGAAGTGTATCAAAGATCCCGAGTCTATTCTTCCTATTGAGGGTCTTGGTGTTCAAAAAAACTTCTCTTATGTGGAGGTTCTGGATCAAATCCTTGATAGGTAAATAAAGAAATTAAGGAACAAAGCGGTGGCTTCCGTTAAGGTGCTATGGAAGAATCACCTAGTTGAGGGTGCAACAGGGGAGGCCGAGGTCGACATGAAGTCCTGTTACCCTGTCATTATAGTGACTTACAGTGAAATTATGCCTATAGACTAAAGAAAAAATTTGCAAATTCTTCTTGTTTTGAGTCAAGTTGTGCATTTTGATATGGTGAGTCTTTAAAAAATGATGTTGAGCATGTTGGTAAGCTATGTTTTGGCATAATTGACTCATGTATGCCATGCTGAGCTCATGTTTTTATGAAAAAGAAAATCCTCATGTTTTGATGATGAGCTTTATGTTTAGTAATTAAAGTATTGCTTTGTGTAAATGTCATGATTGATGTTGTAATTCATGTTATAATGTATTGTTGTTGGTTGGGCTTCTAGTCTTGAGTCAATTTCTTCCTTTTTAAGAATTTTAGTGTCATTCGAGAACGAATGTTGCTAAGGAGGGGATAATGTAATACTCTGAAAGTCTAAGGCATGTTCTAGAATCTAACATAGGTTTCAAAAGGGTTAGGCACTATTTTAAGGTCAATTTTAAAGTATATAAGTCATTTAGGAAGTTTGGGAACCAAAACGTCAAGAAACGTCCATGACGTCCGGAAACTAGTACAATGAGGTGCTAGTGTGCCTTAGCCTATTTGACTAAGTTTTCGGAGTTGGAAAATGATGAATTCTAGTGGAATGTTTTCTAACATGTATTATAGTTAATTCATGATCGAAACATCCGGGTAGAACTCCCCAAGGACCAACCAAGAGCCCTTGAGGAGGACCTTTGCATTTGGGTCGAAGGTTGCCCAAGGCAGTGTGCACCAACGACTTGCCATCAACGGATCGTGTTCCAATCGACACTGCTTCGATTGCCTCTAACGATGGAAACTTAGAAAATTTTTCCAAGACTTATTTTTAACCAGTCTCTGACCAAACCAACGTACCAACAGGACGGAGGCTCCTGTGGTCGTCGATTGACACACGAGGCGTCGACTTGGTGTCGTCTGTGAGGGTCTGTTTTGGGATGCTCGATTATAAGTGACTTGAATTAATTAATTTGGGTTTTATTTAATTTTTTAGGGGTTCAGTAAGGTATAATTAAGTTAATTAACAACCTATATAAACATCCTAAGCTAATTAAACTAACCTAAGTCATCATAATTCCCAAATCCAAATTCTCCTCCTTCTCTCTTCTTTCTCTCTCCCAAGTTAAAGACCACCATAGAAAACAAGGTCAAGGTGGGTTCTAGGGCCGCAATCACCAAAGTTTCTCCATAAAACTTCATCAATCAACAAGGTATGGGATTCCTTTCACCTTTGGGACCTCTTTCCCCTAAGGGTTCCTTCAAATTGATTTCAACAGATGAGTTTTCATGTGGGTCTTTTCCAATCTCGAAATTGATCTTTCAATTTGATTTGTTTATGATTTACTTTGGATAATATGAATATATTATCATGTATTATAACTCAATTATGTTATTTGTTGATGCATTGGTCTAGTTTGTAGAAGATGGCCTATTCCCCTTAACCCTATGTTATTATCTTGAATTGAATTGTATAGTATTGATTCAATTGACTTGGTTAGTGTGTAAATTACTATAATATGTTGTTATTATGATAAATATGAGTTGATTTTGAAGCATTTTAAACCAACTATTCTAGTTCTTGAGTAATTGACCTAGATGGTGAAGTAGACTATGAACTTGATCTAAGTCTCAGACTCTAGGCTATAAACTAGTGATAAATTGTGTTATAATTGTTCAATTGGACTTTATGTTGATTATTATTGTTTTATGATATTACACCCATTGTTGGGTTGAGTGGAGGGTTGATGGTAAGACCTTGATGATGGCATTGTGAAGGACATTGAGTAAGTCTTGTGATCTCTATTTTTTACTTCGATTATGGTCACTTGTGCCTAAGTAATGATTTTGTATTGAAGTAGACCTTATATTAAGATTGATACGGTTGGTATAATATTTAATTGAAATTTATTGATTATGTGATTGCGAGATTATGCTTAAGATGTATTGATATAATGTTTGTGATAAAGTACTGATGTGCCTTACTATGATATAATGATGTTAATGTGTTAATCTCACATGTGACGGTTGTAATGAAAGGTGTTCTCATGCAATTCTTTTGGAGCTACGATTATGATGATTATATAAGGGATAGAACCTATGACCTACACTAATCTATATTAATTAATAAAGGTATTAAATACATTTCAAAAAGGGACTCTAGCTAAGCACCGGGTGAACTAGAGTGAGGAGTGTCCCTTCCCACATAGGGAAGGTAGGATCACTAATTTACTCTAGAGATTGGAAACTACAATTCATGTAGAATAAATAGGGTCCCAACTATATCTCTTAGTTCTTGAACTATGTTGCCCCCATAGAAATATTAGCTAGTGGATCCACGTAGTTGCTATGTTCATGTTTTGGTGCTACCTTGGCAAGTAGTCTGCCTTTCTTCGGTGTATGTTTTCATGACACCGGATTCCACATTATCTCATGTGGTCTATGTGCTTTAAGTCAAGATGTAAGGTAAGATTAACTAAAGGAATGAAGTCTAAATAGGATAACCTACGGGGTTTAGCTTAGTCTAGGTAGGGGTATGGGACTCTACCTAAACATTGCACTAGTTATCCTTGAGGGAAGTCTTAGGAGGATGTTCTTATATATGAATATGCTTATAATTGTACATTATATGTATATAAGGATCTTGCACATTGATAGTACTATATGATGATTGGTTTAAGTTATGAATCTATGTTTGGTCTCTATTGCTTCATTATGATGATATGTATTATTAATGATGTGCTATGTGAAGTTGGACATTGGTCATAGTTCTTGTTGAGTTTACTTGATTGAGTAAGGTTATGGGGTTTTTCTTAGTCATTGTACTAGTTGACTTAATGAGGGTTCATGGGTAATGATCTTGCTTTGGTTATGTTGTAATCAACTCTTAATCATGCTTGTTGATGTTATAGCTTGATAATAGGATTGTTTAGATTATGTGTTCAATTATGTGGATATGCATTTCGGCTTGACAAGACTTAGTATGGTTTGTCTTGTGATATATATGCTCTTGATTTAATGAATATGTCCTATTGATTGTTATGGTCTTCTTGAATGTTCATGAGGCTTTTCAAAGTAAATTCCATACTTTAATGAAATGTTCCTTTTTAGCATAATTTTATGATGTGTGTGCATATGGTCACATACTTAGTAAAACTAGTGTACTAACCCCATTATCTTCCTAAATCCATGCATGATATTAGAGCATTGAATTGATAATTGTTTGGTTCACACCGAGGTTTGATAGTATAGAGCTTTGATAGCTGACGATGCATTTTGCAATTGAAGAAGTAGCAGTTGCAATTGTTATAGTAGACACACTTGAAATAATTGAACCAAAGAGGAATCATCCTTTTTACCTCCATCCATCGGACACTCAAGGTTATGCATTAATCTCGGGTTAACTCAGTGTAGCAGAGAATTATGCATTATTCAGGAAAGTAAGATCAATTTTGTACTCGGAACATGCAAAAAGAAAGATTATGCACGGGAACTAGAGGAGCAATGAGAGAAACATTGCTCGCCTAGATTATGAACACAGACTCAAAAGAATTATTGAGTGGAATTGCTTATGTTTCAGATGCTTCAATGTTATGGGAAGATCTGAAGGAGCGATTTGATAAAGTTTATGGTTCAAGGACATATCAGCTTCAAAGGGAAATTTGCATGATAAATCAAGGTAACATGTCTGATTCAGCTTTTTTGTCAAAGATCTGATTGCTTTGGGATGAATATGATGCTCTTGTACCCCCACCATCATGTAATTGTGATACATCTTGAATGTATGTGGATCATGTTCATCATCTTCGATGGTTTTCTTTTTTAATGGGATTGAGTGAGACGTATGGGCATGCAAGTAGTCAAATCTTAATGTTGAGTCCATTACCAAGTGTAAGTAAGGTGTATGCAATGAAAATGTTAAAGGAGAGTCAAAGAATTACCTCGACGATGCGTTCTAGAGAATATATGGTGGATAAAACAACACTTTTTGCAGGAACAGGAAGCTATAATCAAACTGATGGTGATAGGTATGAATCATCCATGAACACGGGTAGAGGATACTATAATACTAAGAAGAATGTGAATTGGAATCTATCTTGTAATCATTGTAAGATGCATGGCCACACTCAAAAGGTATGGTTCATACTGGTTTGATATCCAGAAGACTGGATGTTCAAAAAAGAGCCAGTAGGGTATCATAATGCGCAAAACTTCACAAACTCGACTAGAGGTATAAATGTAACTGTTGGAAATATGCATAAGAACTGCAACAGTCCAAATTCTCTGTATTGTAAGGTAGTTATGGTAGTTATTCATTATTTAAGAGTTACCTAGTTTCGATCTTATCCTTAATTAGTATATTAATGTTATCCTTAGGAGTTGGTTTACTTGTAAACTCTATAAATATCTGTATTATAATGAAGTAAGTAGTTTTTTTCTTTTATAAGTTATTTTTTGTTGGTTTATCAAACTAATGTATCTACTTGTTCAATAACAAAAGAAGATCAGATTGTTATGTTTTTCCTTCTCTATAAACTACCAATTTGTATCATAGCATTTATTTCTTGAGGAATCCGTGGGTGTTTCATATAATTAAGGATTGTAATAAACAAGACACGTTTATCAATCGTGGAAGCAGAATTAAGTTCTCTGTAATGGCACCACCTGTTTTAATGTTGATAACTATCATATTTTGGTGGTAAGGAAGGAAATTTATATAGATGTCATGGATATGTGAAAGGCAGTTGAAGAGGATTATGAAGTTCTCCATTGCCTAACAATCCTACTATGGCCCTAATCAAAAACCATAAGGACTGGAAAAAAAGAAAATAAAGGCAAAGGCCTATTTTTTTTCCGCAATATCTTCTTCAACCTTCACTCGAATTATATCTTTAAAGTCAGCATGCCATCTGGGATTTTCTCAAGGCAGAATATGAAGAGGATGAAAGAATCAGAGGTAGGCAAGTGATAAATCTTATAAGAGATTCTGAGATGTAGAAGATGAAAGAAACTGAAACCATTAAAGATTACTCAAAAAGGCTCTTGAACACAGCAAACAGGGTAAGATTGCTTGGTTCCGTGTTTAATGATTCATGTATTATTGAAAAAATTCTGGTAATTGTGCCAGAAAGATTCAAAGCAACCATAAATACTTTGGAAAATATGAAGGATCTATCCAAAATCACCTATGAAGAGTTATTAAATTCTTGGTAGGCATAAGAACAACAAAGAGTCATGAGAGAAGAAGGAAATACATAGAGAGAATTGTTTTCCGAGCCTCAAGATGGAGGCAAAAACAAAAGAAGAAGAACAAGAAGAATGGTGAAGGCATTTAAACAAGTACTACCAAAGGAAAAACTGAACACTCAAAGAAAAGTTATCCTCCTTGTAAGCATTGTAACAAGAAAGGTCATCAACCATATAAATGGAGAAGGCCTGATGCTAAGTGTAGTAAATGCAATCATCTTGGGCATTAAGCTTTCATTTGAAAGAACAATGGTCAAAAATAAGAAGCATATGCTCAAATTGTTGATGGTGAGAAAGAATATCAACTCTTTGTTGCTATATGTTTTTTAAGAGGATCATCGAGTGAGTTTTGGTTGATTGATAGTGGATGTACTAATAATATGACAAATGACATGTCTTTCTTCAAGGAATTGAAGCCCACGACCATTACTAAAGTCAGAATAGGTAATGGCCACCATGTTCTAGTAAGAGGGAAATGAACCATTGCTATTCCAAGTCAGTCAGGTACTAAAACACTTTCTAATGCGCTTTATGTACTTGACATAGATTAAAACTTGCTTAGTGTTGGTTAATTGATGGAAAAAGGCTATAAGTTAAATTTTGAAGATAATCATTGCCTGATCAAGACAGATCAAGAAATGTTTAAAGTAAGAATGAGAGGGAAACTTTCTCATTAGATCCATTTGAGGAGGAGCACGCTATTTTTTCAGAAAAAGGAAGCGTTGCAGAAGTATGGCACAAGAGACTCGGATACTATCACTATGAAGGGGTGGTTAAAATGCAAAAAATAAAAATAGTTAAGGATTTGACTGTTTTAGAAGTACATTCTTCAAATTTTCTTGTGTGTCAATATGGAAAACAAAAAAGACTTCCATTTCCAAAGACAACTTGGAGAGCCTCAAACAAATTGCAACTAATTTATACTGAGATAGTAGGACCTCAAAGGACTCCTTCACTAAAAGGTAGTCTTTACTATATTATTTTTGTAAATGATCTGACACGCATGTGCTGGATTTATTTTCTCAAGCATAAGTCAGAGGCTGCTAATGTTTTTCAAAAGTTCAAACGAAAAGTAGAAAATGAAGCTAACTATAAAATTCGGTCCATAAGAACAGATAATGGAAAGGAATACCCTTCTTACAAGTTTGACATGTTATGTTAGGAAGTAGGGTTTATCATTAGCTTACTACTTCCTATACTCAAAAAAATGGAGTAAGCGAGAGAAGGAATCGATACATTATGGAGATGACCAGATGCATGTTGCACGAGAAGAAATTACCAAATATATTTTGGGAAGAGGAAGCAAATACATTAGTTTTTCTTCAAAATAGGCTTCCCACAAAGGTAGTGAAAAACCGAACTCCATTTGAAGCTTGGTATGGATTCAAAGCATCATTAAATTTTCTTCAAGTGTTTTGTTGTTTTTGTTTTTCCTACATTCCTCAGGTTAAACGAAATAAACTAGATTAAAAATTTGTCCCAGGCTTTTTTATTGGATATAGTTCAGTTCCAAAGGCATATAAAGTTTTTTAACCACAAACTAAAAATATAATATTTATTACAGATGTGAATTTTATAGAGAATGAAGAGTGGCGTTGGAAAGACTCGAAGAAATCTATACTTAAACTTCTAACAACGCAGAAAAGTCTCCTTCAAAAATTTTTAAGAAGAAAATATCACTCTCACGGAAGGATGAAATGGTGGATCATTTATAAGTCAAAGGTATCGACAAATCACTGATATATCAGCGATGCAATGTAGCAGTATCTGAACATGTTAAGTAGAATGACTCCAAGAATGATGAAAAATGGGTGGCTGCAACGAAAGAAAATTGTTTATGATTTAAAAGAACATGACTTGGGAGCTTGTTGATCAACCTGAGGACTGAAAGATAATTGAATTGAAATGGGTCTTCAGAAACAAGCTAAATTCAGATGGTTAAGTGAACAAGCATAAAGCAAGACTTGTAGTTAATGAGTATGCTCGAATTTTTGTTGTGGATCATTTTGATATATTTGCACTAGTAGATAGGCTTGACACGATCAGGTCATTTCTTGCTCTTGCTGCACAATTGGGTTGGAAAGTGTATAAGATGGATGTCAAATCAGCATTCCTTGATGGCTTTCTTCAGGAAGAAGTTTATATTGACCAACCTGAAGAATTTGTGAAGAAAGGAAAGGAGGACAAAGTTTATAGGTTATGAAAGGCATTTTATGGACTTAAACAGGTACCAAGGCCATGGTATGGTCGAATAGATGGCAATTCACTTGGCTTAGGCTTTGAAAAAAGTCTATCAGAATCTACTCTTTTAGTTAAACACATGGCATTGATATTACTGGTGTGTGTATATATCTGGATGATGTACTAGTTACAAGAAGCAATATAAGGAATATCGAGGATTCAAATAAGAAATGATGCAAGACTTTGAGATGACTGATCTTGGTCTAGTGTCTTATTTCTTTGTATAAAAATCAAGCAAGGACAGGATGAAGTTTTCATTTGCCAGAAGAAATATTCTAAGGAAATTCTCAAGAAGTTTAACATGGAAGATTGCAAGGAGATGAGTACTCCTATTAACCAAAAACATAAACTAATTAAGAATGATGGAGCAGAGAAAGTGGAGGAAATGTACTTCATCGGCTTAGTTTGTTGTTTGATGTATCTCACAGATATAAGACTTTATATTTTGTATGTTGTAAGCATTCTATCGAGGTTCATGCATAGTGCTAGTGAGGTGCATCTAAAAGAAGAAGAATGAGTTGTCAGATACATCAAAGGTACCATCAATTATGGTATCAAGTTTGAGAAAAAAATAGATCTAAAACTACTTGGGCATTCTGATAGTGATTGGGTTGGAATTGCAGATGGCATGAAGAGCACATCTAGATATTGTTTCAATCTTGGCTCAGCAAATTTTAAGTGGTGCTCAAAGAAGCAGGACATTATGTCTCAATCCACTGCAGAGGCAGAATTTGTGGTTGGTTGAGGAAAATTTGTGGTGATCTGCACATGAATTAGACAAAGTGAGTTAAAGTATTTGTGGACAACCAATCTACAATAGCAAATTCTCATAATCATGTACTTCATGGGAAAACAAAATACTTCAACATCAAGCTTTTCTTCTTGAGGGAAGTGCAAAACAATGGTGACTTGATTCTGCTCTATTGCAACACTGCAGAGAAGCTGGTTGCTATCTTCACCAAACCATTATAAGGTAATAAGTTCCAACTTCTCAGGCAAAAACTTGGAGTGTGTAGCTCTTAAAGCAAGGAGGAATGTTAGAAATATGCATAAGAACTTCAACAGTCCAAGTTCTCTGTGTTGTACGGTAGTTAGGCTAGTTATCTACTGTTTATTAGTTACCTAGTTTCTGTCTTATCCTTAAATAGTTTCTTAATCTTATAATTAGGAGTTGTTTTACTTGTAAACTCTATAAATATCTGTATGATAATGAAGTAAGTAGTTTTTGCTTTCATGAATTTTTTTGTTGGTTTATCAAACTAATGTTCCTACTTGTTCAATAACAAAAGTAGATCAGATTGTTATGTTTTCCCTTCTCTAAAAACTAACCGTAACTAGAGGAAGAGGCATTTCAAAGAATGTACAGGTTGCTAGAGAATATGAGACTGCAGATGTCTTTGGACCAGTTGAGACAGGACAAAAGTCTACACCTGATCCTTATAACCTTAATTCATTTGAACTAATCTGCAGACACTTGCTGCACAAACAAACTTTTCTTTAATGCAATATAAGAAGATAGTTAAATACAACATCTAAATAAAGATGAGAAGGCGGCTGAGATGGTCAATGATTAATTTTTTAAGGACACTTAATCCAATTCTAAGTGTCGACGATCGTAAATCAGTATAAATCCTACAAAATGAGTTGGATTGATCCCATAGAAAGTAGCTTTCTTTTGATTTCCAATATAAAAGTATGACCGTGACCTATGCAACTGAACACTTAAAACACTTCGAAATCTATGAACCAAATTCAAGAACATTGTCACTAATCCAAATGAACAGTTGTCGGACTACCAAACATTTCAATAATCAACAAGATACAATCAAATAAGGAGGCAATACTTTGGGGATTGACTAACCAACTACTAAATTCAACTTCACAAGTGCAAATCATTTATTAACCATGCTAATTTGTTGTGTGTAGGATTGACTTGAGATAAGACATTTTCCTCTCAAACAAAATACCTTTTTTTCACTGAGGTCGTTCGAATCTCAATGCATTCCATAATAAGACCAGCCCACAATCTCATTAAATCTACTATCTCTAGCTAGATACAAAGGATGGATCTTGGGTTTCCATTTCTCAAGCTGAAACCATAAAGACCCACTAGTTATGGATGTTAAGTTCCTACCTTAGCTCTACACTTCTTTCTCAAGCAAGTGTAAAACCCTGAAGTGCATTGCAATAAACATGCAATAAGAACTCTAAACCACAATAATAACTTTTTACTCACATCAAATTAACATCAAAAGTTAGAATAAACTAGAACCCGTTGAATCAAACACAACAATTGGTTACATTGTCAAACCCCTAAGATTGGGGTAATCATCATAAAAATAGTAAATCTGATACCTGCTACAACCTCCATAGTTGGGTATTTGAAAATTGAAAAATCTTACTATCAAAAATCTCTTCGTTATTACAATACCCAATTGAAAATAGTACAAAAATTACTCAAAAAACAACAATAGCAGTATTTTTCTCTCTTTCCTTTGCTCCTCAAAATTTTTGAATGCTTTATATCTCTTCAAAAATAAATTTTAACAATCTGAGGTGTGTCTTTTTGGGACATTTGGCAAGGAAAGTCGAACTTAGCCGACCCTTTTGGTGACTTGTTGATTGTCCTCTCATCTCGCTTTCTTTCTTCACATTAAGTGATCTAGATCGAGATCATCGTTCCATTCCGGGATGCAACCTTTAGTCTCTGAGCTCGGCAATTTGCATTCACTTGGGTATCCGTCAGTAATTTTCAGCAATGTAGTCGTCCTTTTCCAATGCAAGCAACGATTTGCCAATAGGAAATACAGTTCGCCGAAGTTTCTCCTTTTTTAGGTTGAGAGGTGTTACACCTTGGAAATCTAATGACTTAAGAAAGAGCTTTGAATGGATTCTAATGACCTAAAATGGTGAAAATTATGTTTCTAGACCTAACCTAATGTAATAATTTATTCAGGAAGTAACAGAGTCTAAACATCAATAAACGAACATGACGTCCGGAGACTAGTGAAATGATCTAGTGTTTCTTTAGGTCTTGCAAAGGGTGTGAAGAGTCCTATGAGGGTTAAATCTTGTAAAAAGACTTTGAATATATATTAATACGTGCTTAGGGTTAAAATATTTGGGTACGACCCCACAAGGACCACCCTAGGGGTCCTTGAGGAGGACCCAACCATTTGACCTAAAAACTGTCAAATGACAGCTTGACCTACGGAGGTAGTGACGAGCCGTCACTGGGCTTAGGCCCCATAAGTGAGGCTTGTAGGTTGGGACTTAGTCTCTCCACTAAGCCTTCTTCTTTCCCTCTTATATGACGAGACCTACAACCTGCAAGACGGGCCGTAACACCACCTACTCCGTAGGTGGTGGCCGTGAGTTACTGCCAGGTAAATGAATTTTAACTTTTATTTTAAGGTCTTATTTCGAGTTAGTTATTTAGTTATGGGTTAGGAGGGGTGGTTAGTGGACTAATTACCTAATTAAACCTAAATATAAGACCCCAACCCCAAGACCCCAAGTCTTTCTAATAAACTCACAAAACAAAACTCAAATCTCAACTTCTCTCTCAAATCAAGGACTCAATTAAAGAAACAAGTCAAAGCTTCAACTATGGATAATAAAAAGGATTTTCTTTAGTAACACTTAAGTATTGACAAGGTATAGAAACTCTTCACTCTTGGGACTCCTTTTTCCAAGAGGTTCCTTCAAATTGATTTTTCTATGATCTTGCAAATATTTAGATTTCACTTTAATTCGTGGGTTAACTTTGTAGTTGACTTATTTGGTCTAGATTTGATTAATAATTATGTTTTATGAGTGTTTATGAATGGTTTGAGGTATTACCTTAGGTTTTTTACCTAATTTCTTAAAGACCCATGAATGTCCCCCTTCTCCTAACCCTAACTCTTGAATTATGTTGATTGATGATTAGAGTTGAACTAATCGAGTATGTTCTTGTGTAATTGACTATAGTATGATGATTATAATTGATTTGACGGATAAATATCATGTATTTAAGATGAAGTCTTGAAATGGATTTCTTGGAGGCTATTAGTAATGCCTCCAAGGTCATGAACATGATATTGTATTATTGTTGGTTATCTTTGGTAATGTTGATTAATTGAATTATGAATAATGGAATTATGAATTTTTATCATGATATAAATATGATGAATTGTGAGATGATGATAGGCGTACTATGATGAGGAGTTGAAGGTAATCCTTATGTACATCTTACGATTATGTTATGAAGTGTTGTTCTCACATGATATCAGGTTTGTGATGAAAGGACTTTCTCATCCTAGAACCTATGAGCTATGAACATGTTATATGAGAAGTTAAACTCTGAAGACCTATGTTATGAATTGACGTTTAACAAAGACTTAAAGACACATCTAAAAGAAAATTTAGCTTAGCACCGAGAGGATATGCAAAGAGAGGTCTCTTCACGAGGAACCTTCCCCCGATTTTCTAATGAGAAAGAAACCACAATGCTTCCTACCATAAAGATAGTTTCTAGTAACAATCTGCATATCCCATAACTATGAAGCCCACATAGGATGTATCTAGTGGATCCACTTAGATGATATCATGATGTTCATGTCTTACCTTGGTAAGTAGGATGCCCTCCTTTCCGTGTAAGGGCTTCATATACACATTGCAATAGATCACTTCATGTAGGGTTGTGAGTATGGTCTTGAAGTGCATTTATGAAATTAACTATAAACATGAAATGTTGTCTATGGTCTTAAGATGAATTTGTGATTATGGGTTTTACTTATTGGTAAGGTGAGGACATTTATATATGTCTTGTGAATGTGCATACAGGATTTTAAGGTGAATATGACATGGTTATAATGAAATGTCCCTTTCTGCATGTTTTCAAATGTTTTACTTGCATATATTTTCATACATAGTATATGTGGTTTGTATTAATTCATATTTATCCTATTTTCTACATTAAGTGTAGGTTTGGGTCATTGAAGAGATTCTATTCCTTTCTTGAATAATGTCTGATTGCTACTCCCAAGTTGGTGAGTCCTCAAATCCGTGGATGGTGATGCTTGATTCTATTCCACTTTCCTTATTCAATGACTATATTGTAATTCGTATTGTAAGTACTTTTGTTGATGTAAGGGCTAAGTCCCAATTTCCATACTCATATATTTAGATGGACATGTGAGACAATCATAGATTCTATTTTCATATATGAAGTGAAGTTGTACTTCCAAAGTAAAAGTTTTAAATTTTCAACTATTATTCTATCTATGATACAATGATGAATGCTAAAGGCTTGTCTAAGACCTCTTCGAGGTCAACGACGCCGGTTACATCTAGGGGGTACTCTTTGGGGATGTAACAAGTGTTCTGTAAATTAAGTCAATCCAGGGGGTAGCTTGGCAATCCGCTGAATTCTCTCGGCGATCGCCAGGCTTGTATTTCGTGTCCTTTTTGCCAATTAATGTCCTTGTTTTGTTCATCAACCCATGCACCTGAAAATCAAGGATTTAACATCAGTTATTGAAACAAATTAAACATATGAGGTCACTAAATCTATGTAAGCAATCCCTAAATGAGTCCAAATCTCGGATTCATCAACCAACATAGCAGGTAATTCCTATGAAAAATTCTTTAAGAATGGATTCTATGGCTATCATGAATGATAGGAATGACACACTAAAAAGAGGAATAAGTGGATAGTTGACTCTGGGGCAACATGTCACATGACTTCTCACCTTGATAAATTAGATCATATCAATGTATCGGACAAAAACATATGTAAGAAAGTATATCTTACTAATGGGCAAATTACTTTAGTTACTCATTCAGGTAGTTGTGTGATACCAGCAACAAGGTTATTAGAAAATGCTTTGGTGCTGTCTGATTTAAAATACGACTTACTTTTAGTGGCTCAGCTGACTCAACAACACAAATATGTTGTCCACTTGTATCCTGAATTTTTGGTTTTTCAGGACCTCTGCAATGGAGATGTGAAGGGGATTGGTAAGGAGGTATATGGGCTGTACTATTTTCCCAGTAAATTCTCTTCTTCAAGCACAACTATTGATGATGAAAAGGTGGTATTAATGACAAAGACATGAATCACAGTGCATAGTATGACATAATAGAATGGGTCATCCCTCTATTAAAACTTTAAGACAATTTTCCTTAGTTAATAAAGATTCATATGTAAAATTGTGTTATGATGGTCCAGAATGTCCTTTCGCAAAACAAACAAGGCTTCTATTTCCTGTAAGTGTGTCGAGAACAGGTGAAAACTTTGATCTTATCCACCTTGATGTATGGGGACCATATAGATTCTCTACACATAATGGTTTTAGATTTTTTTTTTCTCACCATTGTGGATGACAATTCAAAAATGACTTGGTTGTTTCTAATGAAATACAAAAGGAAGGTATTTGGTGTTTTGAAATCCTTTTTTCAATGGTTAAGATCAATTTAGTAAACAAGTAAGAAGAACTAGATCTGATAATGAAACTGAGTTTTTAATAGAGGGTGCAATTCATTATTCTCTTCTTAAGTTATAATACAGGAGAGCAATAGTCCTCACACCCAACAACAAAATGGGTGGCAGAGAGGAAACATACACACATACTTGAGGTAGCAAGAGCTCTCAGGTTTCAGGGATCCATTCCTATTAGATTTTGGGGAGAATGTGTAGAAACATTTCTATACTTGATCAACATGATACCTACTAAGGTGTTACAAGGCCAATCCCCTTACCAAGTCTTTCATAAGGCTAAACCATCCCTTAATCATTTGAGAACCAAGGGTTGTTTATGTTATACCACAAAGTTGTGAAGGTTGATAAATTTTCCTCTAGAGCAGATGCATGTGTCATGATAGGGTATTCACCAACTCAAAAGGGGTACATGTTGTATAATTTGAGCCCCTAAAAATTTATTGTAAGCAGGGATGTTGTCTTCAAGGATCATGTAATTCCATACAAAAAAATGAAAGATAAATACTTCCCAAATTTTGTTCAACACACAGATACAATTGGATATGAAGAGCTTTAGGAAAGAGTTATTATTGATGATGAAGTTCCCACAAATTATGCACTTGATCATCAAAAATATTATGATTGACCTGAACCAAGATGTTAAGAATGATTCCTTGGTGAATTTCGATGTTGCCAAGATATTGTACGTGAAGTCAGGCCTAGAACCTCCTCAAGAGTATCTCATACACTTGACTGGATGAGAGAATATGTGACTAATATGATAGCCTCCATGCACCCTTATTTCGTAGGAAAGTATGTATCCTACAATTACTTATCTCCCACGTGCCAAGCACATTTGTGGGGATATCCTCTAACACAAATCCAAGTAGTTATGAAGAAGCAATCAAAGACCCCAGATGGGTAGAAGCAATGAATTACGAATTTAGTGCATAAGAATATAATGGCACATGGAGAGTAATGAAGTTTCCTCCTCGAAAGAATGTCATAGGGTGTAATGGCTTTTTAAGATCAAGTATAAGGAAAATGGTGAAATTAATAGATATAAAGCCAAACTTGTAGCAAATGGCTATAGCCCGACTGAAGTAATTCATTATTAGGAAACTTTCTCATCGGTGGTAGAAATGGTGATTGTTAGGACCATTATTGATGTTGGAGCTGAGAACTGGATGATTTATCAAATGAATATTTTTAATGCATTCTTCCAAGAGATCTGGTTGAAGAAGTGTTCATGGAATTTCCAAAGGGATTAAATAAAAGCGAAGGACACCAAATATGTAGGCTTATTAAGTCATTATATGGACTTAAGAAGGCTTTAAGACAATGAATGAAAAGTTGACCAATGTATTGTCTAAATCAGGCTACATTCAGAGTCATCTCGATTTTTCCTTATTTACAAAAGGGAAAGGCACATCATTGGTGATTGTACTTGTATATGTAGATGATCTGTTGATCATAGGCAATGACTCCACATTAATACAGGAAATAAATATGTTCTGAAAAACATTTCAAAAATCAAAAATTTGGGTGAGCTAAGACATTTTCTAGGAGTAGAATTTTGTAGATCAAAGAAGGGAATTGTAATAACAAAAGGAAAAATTCTTTAGAGTTGGTGCCTTAAGCTGGTCTAGCAGGGGGATGACCGTCATCTTTAACTTTGGAATATAACAGGGTTTTCTGATTCTGATGCATTATTCACTGATATATGTATATGTCAATGGTTGATTAGGAAGTTGCTCTGTCTTACTAACACCAGACCTGACATAGTTTTTCATTTCAGTGTTTGAATTAATATATGCATAATCCTATTATGTCTCACTGGAATTCAACTTTGGAAGTAGCGAGATATGTCAAGGCTGCACCAGGTCTAGGATTACTTATGAGTGTTAAGAAACAAACAAACCTTACTGGCTTTTGTGATGCAGATTGGGTTGCATGCCCCAACACTAGAAGGTAGGTTACTAGTTTTGTGACTAGGTTTTTAGTGAAGCTTTGATATCTTGAAAATCAAAGAAACAAAACACAGTTCCGCAAGTTCTACATAAGTGAAATATAAAAGTTTGGTTGCATTGACTACTGAGGTGGTTTGGGTGACTAATTTGTTTAATGAACTAGGGCTGAGCTTAGATAAACTTGTCATCATTCATTGTGATAGAAAGGTAGGTTTACAGATAGTAGCAAATTATGTGTTTCATGAAAGGACGAAGCACATAGAAATTGATTGTCACTTTATCCAGGAAAGGATGAAGTAGGACTTGATAAGAACAAGTTATATCAGCACAAGGATCAACATGCTGATTGATTGGTTGACAAAGGAACTTGGGAGAACTCAATATGACTTTCTACTTTCCAAGTTAGGTGTTTTGAATATCTTTAGTAAACCTAGCTTGAAGGTCAGTGTTGAAGATGAAGCATAAAGAAAAATTTATTTCTTTTGTTCTTCTTTAATTTAAGTAGTATATAATTTTGTTAAAATGGAATCTGTTATAGATTTGACTTTTCGTTTTAAATATAAAACTGAATGCTGAAGCGGGACAAAAGTAATTATCAACTTAAATCATGTCAAAATTTAATCAACTTGCTAAATTCTACCTTTCTCTTATTAAATAAGATATTGTTTGGGTTGAAGCAGACACGTCTCAGACGACGTGCCTGCTTCATCGTGTTTCCTAAATAAAAACTTAAAATTTATTTATTTTGCTAATTTCTCTACTTTAATTTATAAGTGTATAATTGTTTCGAAATTATGAAATCCTTTTTAGCAATGACTTGTAGTTTCAAGTTTAAGATTTCATGTCGAAGCAGGACAGAAACTAATTAACTTAAATCATATTAAAATTTATTCTAACTATTTAATTCTACATGTATCAAATGAATTATAATAAATAAAAAAAATCAAATATTGTTCCCGCGCTAGCACGGACACCTATTTCTAGTATATATATATATATATATATATATATATATATATATATATTTGTGTGTGTGTGTGTGTGTGTGCGCGC